>NC_136600.1:27395008-27400008 GCF_910589615.1 Taurulus bubalis
GATCAAATCTATAAAGAAGCAACAGGGATGAGAGATATATACAAATTGAAATAAAGTAATATATATATATATATATATATATATATATATATATATATATATATATACACAATAAAATAGAATACAACTAACTGGACTGAAATAGCTGAAGAGTGTATTAATTAATTAAAATAAGTAAATTAGATAAACAGATAGTGCAAAATGCAAAGTATATATGGTACAGTGAGGAACTAGCAAGCGGTGCCTTGTTGTAAAGCCTATAGCTGTCGGCAGGAATGTTCTCCTGTAACGGTATTCTTTTATTCACTGTGAGCAGTGCTGCTGTGATCCTGTCATTTCCCCAGTGAGGGACTAATAAAGGATTATCTTATCTTATCTTAATTAAAATAGCTTTAACTTTTAATTATAAAAATAAAAATAAATACAAATTGTGTATCTACTCTACTCCTGACGTCACAGTTGTTTGTTGTTGTTGTTGTTGTTGTGGTTAGCATCAGCTGCTGCTGCCCGTGTTAGCCACATTTAGTGTTTCCGGGTTGCGTGCTTCAGCGGCGTGACGTCACAAGTCGATAGATCGTGTGATGGAGCCGCCGCGCGCGACCTGAGCTGCTGTTGACGCCGTTGCCGAGGCAACAGCGGGACGTGACGACACGAAAAGACAAATAAAAAGTTACAAAGAGAATCAACCGAATGAATGATTTAAAGAAGGAAGCTAACGTTAGTTATAGTTTCACTTTACGTGTCGTAAATGTTTATTTAAACCACAGAAGAAACAAAACATAGACCACAATGCAACGCGACAACATTCCAGCTAATGGGCGGAGCGGTGGGTCGCTCGGCCAATCAGAGCGTGGCGGGAATTCTTTCAAACTTTTGACCGGAAGCAGCTCCGACCGCGGAAAGACCCGGAGAGGGAACGTTTCTGCGGCTGCGAGTCACGAAGGAGACGCTTGTGTCCGGTTCCTCCACCAGGAGACCCGCTAGAGGCTGTGAGGAGAGACGCTTGTGTCCGGTTCCTCCACCAGGAGACCCGCTAGAGGCTGTGAGGAGAGACGCTTGTGTCCGGTTCCTCCACCAGGAGACCCGCTAGAGGCTGTGAGGAGAGACGCTTGTGTCCGGTTCCTCCACCAGGAGACCCGCTAGAGGCTGTGAGGAGAGACGCTTGTGTCCGGTTCCTCCACCAGGAGACCCGCTAGAGGCTGTGAGGAGAGACGACCGAGACAACATGGCGGAGTCCGCGGGACGCTGTGAGTCAACCGAGTGGAGATATATATATATATATAACACCAAGTACAAGTTGTACTGAGTCATACTAGCGGGTATTATTAGTATTATTAGGAGTAGTAGTTTTCATCTGAACAGTATTTCCTGAAGGGAAACTATGTGTGTGTTACACACTGTGTGTGTGTGTGTGTGTGTGTGTGTGTGTGTGTGTGTGTGTGTACACTGTGTGTTTCTTTCTCTTCTCTCTCTGACATGTTGATGTTTTATATACGTTTTGATGTTGAAGTTAATAATAATATCATAAAGTGTGTGTATATGTATGTATATATGCGTGTATGTGTTTTATATATATATATATATATATATATATATATATATATATATATATATATACTTATACTTGACTAAGAGTGTGTGTGTGTGTCCAGATGAGCGCCTGACAGCAGAGCAGATGGATGAACAGAGGATCCAGAATGTGGCCTATCAGTACCTCTGCAGACTGGAGGAGGCTAAGAGGTCAGTGGCCCCGGTACTGGTCCTGGTCTTGGTACTGGTTCTTCTTCTGCAGGCTCGCAGCTGTTTGGTGGCGTTCTCTCTCACATGACATCACCCTCTCTCAGGTGGATGGAGGCGTGTCTGGGGGCGGAGCTTCCTGCTCCTACTGAACTGGAGGAGGGGCTTAGGAACGGAGTCCTATTGGCTCGCCTCGGTCACATGTTCGCCCCGAATGCCGTGAAGAAGATCTACGACCCGGACCAGCTGCGGTACCAGGTGACACACACAGACAGTAAAACACACAGACAGTAAAACAGACACACACACACACACACACACACACACACACAGACAGTAAAACACACAGACACACACACACACACACACACACACACACACACACACACACACACACACAGACAGACACACACAGGAGCCTGTCAGTAATCAGTGTTATTCATCGTCAGGCGGTGGGTCTTCAGTTCCGTCACACTGACAACATCAACCACTGGAGGAACGCCATGACGACACTTGGCCTGCCAGCGGTCAGTGATCAGAGTATTGATCAGAGTATTGATCAGAGTATTGATCAGAGTATTGATCGGTGATCACTTGGTTTCAGATCTTCCAGCCAGAAACTACAGACGTCTACGACAAGAAGAACATGCCGAGAGCTGTTTACTGTATCCACGCTCTCAGGTGAGCTCACCTGTCTGTCTCCACACCTGTCACCTGTCTGTCTCTCTTTCTGTTAACAGCCCCTCTCTCTCTGCAGCCTGTACCTGTACAGACTGGGTCTGGCTCCTCAGATTCACGACCTCTACGGAAAAGTCAAGTTCACAGGTGAATAGGATTCCTCACAGACAGGTGGACAGACAGGTAGACTGACAGACGGACGGACGGACAGACGGGTAGACGGACAGACGGACAGACAGGTAGACGGACAGACAGGTAGACGGACAGACGGACAGACGGGTAGACAGGTAGACTGACAGACGGACGGACGGACAGACAGGTAGACTGACAGACGGACGGACGGACAGACAGGTAGACTGACAGACGGACGGACGGACAGACGGGTAGACGGGTAGACGGACAGACGGACAGACAGACGGACAGACGGACAGACGGACAGACGGACAGACGGACAGACAGGTAGACGGACAGACGGACAGACGGGTAGACAGGTAGAATGACGGACAGACAGGTAGACGGACAGACGGACGGACGGACAGACGGGTAGACGGACAGACGGACAGACGGACAGACAGGTAGACGGACGGACGGGTAGACAGACGGGTAGACGGACGGACGGGTAGACAGACGGGTAGACGGACGGACAGACGGGTAGACGGACGGACGGACGGACGGGTAGACGGACGGACGGGTAGACGGACGGACAGGTGGACGGACGGGTAGACGGACGGACGGGTAGACGGACGGACGGGTAGACGGACGGACGGACGGGTAGACGGACGGACGGGTAGACGGACGGGTAGACGGACGGGTGGACGGACGGACGGGTAGACGGACGGGTAGACGGACGGACGGGTGGACGGACGGACGGGTAGACGGACGCACGGACGGGTAGACGGACGGACAGACGGACGGACGGACGGGTAGACGGACGGACGGACGGACGGGTAGACGGACGGACGGACGGACGGGTAGACGGACGGACGGACGGACGGGTAGACGGACGGACGGACGGGTAGACGGACGGGTAGACGGACGGGTAGACGGACGGACGGACGGGTAGACGGACGGACGGACGGACGGACGGGTAGACGGACGGACGGACGGACGGACGGGTAGACGGACGGACGGACGGGTAGACGGACGGACGGGTGGACGGACGGGTAGACGGACGGGTAGACGGACGGGTGGACGGACGGGTAGACGGACGGGTGGACGGACGGGTGGACGGACGGGTAGACGGACGGGTAGACGGACGGACGGGTAGACGGACGGACGGGTAGACGGACGGGTAGACGGACGGGTGGACGGACGGACGGGTAGACGGACGGGTAGACGGACGGGTGGACGGACGGACGGGTAGACGGACGGGTAGACGGACGGACGGACGGGTAGACGGACGGACAGACGGACGGACGGACGGGTAGACGGACGGACGGACGGACGGGTAGACGGACGGACGGACGGACGGGTAGACGGACGGACAGACGGACGGGTAGACGGACGGACGGACGGACGGGTAGACGGACGGACGGACGGGTAGACGGACGGACGGGTAGACGGACGGACGGGTGGACGGACGGACGGACGGGTGGACGGACGGACGGGTAGACGGGTAGACGGACGGACGGACGGGTAGACGGACGGACGGACGGGTAGACGGACGGACGGGTAGACGGACGGACGGGTAGACGGACGGACGGACGGACGGGTAGACGGACGGACGGACGGGTAGACGGACGGACGGACGGGTAGACGGACGGGTAGACGGACGGGTAGACGGACGGACGGGTAGACGGACGGACGGGTAGACGGACGGACGGGTAGACGGACGGGTGGACGGACGGACGGGTAGACGGACGGGTAGACGGACGGGTGGACGGACGGACGGGTAGACGGACGGACGGGTAGACGGACGGACGGGTAGACGGACGGACGGGTGGACGGACGGGTAGACGGACGGACGGACGGGTAGACGGACGGGTAGACGGACGGACGGGTAGACGGACGGACGGGTAGACGGACGGACGGGTAGACGGACGGACGGGTGGACGGACGGGTAGACGGACGGACGGGTAGACGGACGGACGGGTAGACGGACGGACAGGTGGACGGACGGGTAGACGGACGGACGGGTAGACGGACGGACGGGTGGACGGGTAGACGGACGGACGGGTGGACGGACGGGTAGACGGACGGACGGGTAGACGGACGGACGGACGGGTAGACGGACGGGTAGACGGACGGGTAGACGGACGGACGGACGGACGGGTAGACGGACGGACGGGTGGACGGACGGACGGGTGGACGGACGGACGGGTGGACGGACGGGTAGACGGACGGACGGGTGGACGGACGGGTAGACGGACGGACGGGTAGACGGACGGACGGACGGGTAGACGGACGGACGGACGGGTAGACGGACGGGTAGACGGACGGGTAGACGGACGGACGGACGGACGGACGGGTAGACGGACGGACGGGTGGACGGACGGTAGACGGACGGACGGGTAGACGGACGGACGGGTAGACGGACGGACGGGTAGACGGACGGACGGGTAGACGGACGGACGGGTAGACGGACG
>NC_136600.1:27405008-27427508 GCF_910589615.1 Taurulus bubalis
GACGGACGGACGGGTAGACGGACGGGTAGACGGACGGACGGGTAGACGGACGGACGGGTAGACGGACGGACGGGTAGACGGACGGACGGGTAGACGGACGGACGGGTAGACGGACGGACGGGTAGACGGACGGACGGGTAGACGGACGGACAGGTGGACGGACGGGTAGACGGACGGACGGACGGGTAGACGGACGGACAGGTGGACGGACGGGTAGACGGATGGACGGGTAGACGGACGGACAGGTGGACGGACGGACAGGTGGACGGACGGGTAGACGGACGGACGGGTAGACGGACGGACAGGTAGACGGACGGACAGGTGGACGGACGGGTAGACGGACGGACGGGTAGACGGACGGACGGACGGGTAGACGGACGGACGGGTAGACGGACGGGTAGACGGACGGGTGGACGGACGGACGGGTAGACGGACGGGTAGACGGACGGACGGGTGGACGGACGGACGGGTAGACGGACGGACGGACGGGTAGACGGACGGACAGACGGACGGACGGACGGGTAGACGGACGGACAGACGGACGGACGGACGGGTAGACGGACGGACGGACGGACGGGTAGACGGACGGGCGGACGGACGGGTAGACGGACGGACGGACGGGTAGACGGACGGGTAGACGGACGGACGGACGGACGGACGGACGGACGGACGGACGGGTAGACGGACGGACGGGTGGACGGACGGGTAGACGGACGGACGGACGGGTGGACGGACGGGTAGACGGACGGACGGGTAGACGGACGGACGGGTAGACGGACGGGTAGACGGACGGACGGGTAGACGGACGGACGGACGGGTAGACGGACGGACGGACGGACGGGTAGACGGACGGGTAGACGGACGGGTAGACGGACGGACGGACGGACGGACGGGTAGACGGACGGACAGGTGGACGGACGGACGGGTGGACGGACGGACGGGTGGACGGACGGACGGACGGACGGACGGGTAGACGGACGGACGGGTGGACGGACGGGTAGACGGACGGACGGGTGGACGGACGGGTAGACGGACGGACGGGTAGACGGACGGGTAGACGGACGGACGGGTAGACGGACGGACGGGTAGACGGACGGACAGGTAGACGGACGGACAGGTGGACGGACGGGTAGACGGACGGACGGGTAGACGGACGGACGGGTAGACGGACGGACGGACGGGTAGACGGACGGACGGGTAGACGGACGGGTAGACGGACGGGTGGACGGACGGACGGGTAGACGGACGGGTAGACGGACGGACGGGTGGACGGACGGGTAGACGGACGGACGGGTAGACGGACGGGTAGACGGACGGACGGGTAGACGGACGGGTAGACGGACGGACGGGTAGACGGACGGGTAGACGGACGGGTAGACGGACGGGTAGACGGACGGGTAGACGGACGGGTAGACAGACGGATGGACGGGTAGACGGACGGGTAGACGGACGGACGGACGGGTAGACGGACGGACGGACGGGTAGACGGACGGGTAGACGGACGGGTAGACGGACGGACGGACGGACTGACTTTTGACATTCTCACGATCATTTTGATTTAAGGGAACTTGTGTGTGTGTCTGTGTGTCTCTCTAGACGAGGAGATCAACCACATGAAGTCAGAACTGGATAAATATGGAATCCAGATGCCGGCCTTCAACAAGATCGGAGGCCTTCTGGCCAATGAGCTGTCGGTGGACGAGGCTGCAGGTAGAGAGACGATCTGATTGACTGTGAGCGCACACGGGGGAGGAGGAAGAGGAGGAGTCAGTGACTGTGTTTCCCATCAGGCCACGCGGCAGTGATCGCCATCAACGAGGCGGTGGACAGAGGTCGGCTGGAGGTCACGGCCGAGGCCCTGAGGAACCCCAACGCGCTGATCAGCGACCTGCAGGGGGCGCTAATGAGCGTTTACCAGGAGATGCTGCAGCACGCCAGGGCCAGCAAGAGGGAGGCGGCCAGGGGGGTGAGCTCTGATTGGTGCAGCAGCCTGCTGACCAATCACAAGACTGTGTTACTGTCCCCGTGTGTGTGTGTGTGTTTTAATGTGTGTGTGTGTGTGTGTGTGTGTTTTAATGTGTGTGTGTGTGTGTGTGTGTGTGTGTGTGTGTGTGTGTGTGTGTGTGTGTGTGTCAGGGTGGAGGTCAGGAAGAGAAAGATATCTACGAAGAGTTTCTGACTCGGAGAGAAATCCAGAGAAACATCCAGATCGTCAACGGTGAGAACTTCAATTATATTGATTATATTGATGATGATGATACTATTCATATTGATGATGATGATGGTATTGATCATATTGATGATGATGGTATTGATCATATTGATGATGATGGTATTGATCATATTGATGATGATGATGGTGATGGTATTGATCATATTGATGATGATGATGATGGTATTGATGATGTATTGATCATATTGATGATGGTATTGATGATGTATTGATCATATTGATGATGATGGTATTGATGAAGATGATATTATTCATATTGATGATGTATTGATCATATTGATGATGGTATTGATGAAGATGATATTATTCATATTGATGATGATGATGGTATTGATCATATTGATAATGATGGTATTGATCATATTGATGATGATGGTATTGATGAAGATGATATTATTCATATTGATGATGATGATGGTATTGATCATATTGATAATGATGGTATTGATCATATTGATGATGATGATGACCCCTCAGTCAGGTCTGCGGTGGAGCAGGTGGATGAAGCTCTGGACTCTGCAGATGAACTGGCTCTGCTCTCCGCTCTGCAGCGGCCATGTTTGGCCCTCAGGGGCCTCCGTACTGACAACGGGCCCTGGTACCTGGACCAGCTGTCTGCCGACCGGCAGCAGAACGGCCCGGTACGGCTCTACCAGTACTTGTACACAGAAATACACAGAAATACACGGCTTCTCCAGTAACACGGCATCACAGTTAGCTGACCTGACCCTCTGTGCCCTTTGACCCCAGGACCAGGGCTGTGTGGACCCTCTGGAGCCGGAGGAGCTGCAGGAAGGCGTGAGCGCCGCCAACCAGGACGCCCAGGAGGCCAGAACCAGTGGGTCCCTGTCCTGTCCTGTCCTGTCCCATCCTGACCCAGTCCTACTGCTGACGCCACTTCAACTGACCTGTGTGTGTATGTGTGTATGTGTGTGTGTATGTGTGTGTGTGTGTGTGTGTGTGTGTGTGTGTGTGTGTGTGTGTGTGTGTGTGTGTGTGTGTGTGTGTCTCAGTAGAAGCAGCGGTCCAGACTGTAAATGCCTCCCTGCGTCTCCGTGACCCCCGACACACCATCAGCTGTCTGATGACCTCTGACCTCCAGCTCCCTGAAGTGTTTCCATTCGCTGCCACTCTTTACCACGGAGAGCTGCAGCTGCTGCAGAGACAGAGCGCCCAGGTACACACACACACACACACACACACACACCTGAGCGACCGCCTGTAGTAAACATGAATGCTGAGTGTGTTGCCTGTCGCTCTCCACCAGGGGGAGCTGGAGCAGGAGGAGCTGTTTGTTGCCGTGGAGATGCTGTCAGCCGTCGCTCTCATCAATCAGGCGGTGGAGGCGGGACATCTGCTGCAGTTCAGCTCCTCATTGGTCAGTCCGTCTGCAGGACTCTCTGACGTGGACCAGCCCCTGATGGACAGGTACGTACAGGTGTTCTAATGAAGTGGTCACTGAGCCGTAACAACTGAAGTCTAAAGGTCTCAGGTGGTGATGGTGATGATGATGTCATCGCCAGGTACTTTGAGTGTCTGGCTGCTGTGAAGCAGAGCAGCAGAGATCTGCTGACCTGGAATCAGCTGCAGGAAGGAATCAACTCTGTCAACAACTCTGTGCAGGACGAACACCAACGTATGCAAAACACACCTGACAGGTACAATCTGACCTCTGAGTGACTTCTGAGTGACCTCTCCTGCCCTGTGACCTTCAGAGCTGCTGTCTGTCGGCCTGGTTAACGAGGCAGTGACCAAAGGAGACGCTCAGAAGCTGCTGTCTGCTCTGCTGCTGCCCTCCTGTGGTGTGGAGGGGGTTCTACCTGCCGACACCTGCAGATACCTGACCCTGCTGACCAGAGCCAGGCAACACAAAACTCAGGTAGCTAGTCACAGGTGGCTAATCAGGGTTAACTAGTCACAGGTAACCGGTCACAGCTAATCAGTCACGGGTAACTAGTAACTGGTCACAGGTAGCAAACGGGGTTAACTAGTCACAGGTAGCTAGTCACAGGCAACTAATCAAAGGTAGCCAATCACAGGCAACTCGTCAAAGGTAACCGGTCAAAGGTAACCGATCACAGGCAACTCGTCACAGGTAACCGATCACAGGCAACTCGTCACAGGTAACCGGTCACAGGCAACTAGTCAAAGGCAACCGGTCAAAGGTAACCAATCACAGGTAACTAGTCAAAGGTAACCGGTCACAGGTAACTAAACAATATAGAATCAGAACTGAGTTGATTAATATGAGTATTTATTATTTTTCATGCTTCCTCTTTTTGTCCAATCAGGTGAGCAGAGACCCCGGAGCTGAGCTGTGGTTGGCTGATATCCAGGAGGCCGTGAGGAGAGCCAATGAGGAGACGCAGAAGACTCTGAAGCGTGAGTCCTGATTGTGTCCATTTGTTTTGATTAGTGGTCATTATTGGACATTCACCATGTTGTTGTTGTTGTATATTTGTTCTGCTGACCTGAGGGTCGGGGTAGGGGTCACACACACCTCTGTAGGTCTGCTGTGTGACAGTGTTGTTAGTCTGTTGTTGTTGACAGTGTGTTGTTGTTGTTGTTGACAGTGTGTTGTTGTTGACAGTGTGTTGGCGGCGTTGTTGACAGTGTGGTGGCGGCGTTGTTGACAGTGTGGTGGCGGTGTTGTATATTTGTTCTGCAGACCTGAGGGTCGAGGGAGGAGTCACACACACCTCTGTAGGTCTGCTGTGTGACAGTGTTGTTAGTCTGTTGTTGTTGACAGTGTGTTGTTGTTGACAGTGTGGTGGTGGCGTTGTTGACAGTGTGGTGGTGGCGTTGTTGACAGTGTGGTGTTGTTGACAGTGTGGTGTTGTTGACAGTGTGGTGTTGTTGTTGTTGTTGACAGTGTGGTGTTGTTGACAGTGTGGTGTTGTTGTTGTTGACAGTGTGGTGTTGTTGACAGTGTGGTGTTGTTGACAGTGTGGTGTTGTTGACAGTGTGGTGTTGTTGACAGTGTGGTGTTGTTGTTGTTGTTGACAGTGTGGTGTTGTTGACAGTGTGGTGTTGTTGACAGTGTGGTGTTGTTGACAGTGTGGTGTTGTTGACAGTGTGGTGTTGTTGTTGTTGACAGTGTGGTGTTGTTGACAGTGTGGTGTTGTTGACAGTGTGGTGTTGTTGTTGTTGTTGTTGACAGTGTGGTGTTGTTGACAGTGTGGTGTTGTTGACAGTGTGGCGTTGTTGACAGTGTGGCGGTGTTGACAGTGTGGCGGTGTTGACAGTGTGGCGGTGTTGACAGTGTGGCAGTGTTGACAGTGTGGCGGTGTTGACAGTGTGGTGTTGTTGTTGACAGTGTGTTGGTGTTGGTGTTGTTGACGGTGGTGTTGTTGACAGTGTGGTGGTGGTGGTGTTGACAGTGTGGTGTTGGTGGTGTTGTTGACAGTGTGGTGTTGTTGACAGTGTGGTGTTGTTGGTGTTGTTGACAGTGGTGGTGTTGTTGGTGTTGTTGACAGTGTGGTGTTGTTGGTGGTGTTGTTGTTGTTGACATTGTGGTGTTGTTGTTGACAGTGTGGTGTTGGTGTTGTTGACAGTGTGGTGGTGTTGACAATGTGGTGGTGTTGTTGTTGACAGTGTGGTGGTGTTGTTGTTGTTGACAGTGTGGTGTTGTTGGTGTTGTTGACAGTGTGGTGGTGTTGTTGACAGTGTGGTGGTGTTGTTGACAGTGTGGTGTTGTTGGTGTTGTTGACAGTGTGGTGTTGGTGTTGTTGACAGTGTGGTGTTGGTGTTGTTGACAGTGTGGTGTTGGTGTTGTTGACAGTGTGGTGTTGGTGTTGTTGACAATGTGGTGTTGTTGACAGTGTGGTGTTGTTGATGACAGTGTGGTGGTGGTGTTGTTGTTGACAGTGTGGTGGTGTTGACAGTGTGGTGGTGTTGACAATGTGGTGTTGTTGACAGTGTGTTGTTGTTGTTGACAGTGTGGTGTTGTTGGTGTTGTTGACAGTGTGTTGTTGGTGTTGTTGACAGTGTGGTGTTGTTGGTGTTGTTGACAGTGTGTTGTTGTTGACAGTGTGGTGTTGTTGGTGTTGTTGACAGTGTGTTGTTGTTGTTGACAGTGTGGTGTTGTTGGTGTTGTTGACAGTGTGGTGTTGTTGTTGACAGTGTGTTGTTGTTGTTGACAGTGTGGTGTTGTTGACAGTGTGTTGTTGTTGGTGGTGTTGACAGTGTGGTGGTGTTGACAGTGTGGTGTTGTTGACAGTGTGGTGTTGTTGACAGTGTGGTGTTGTTGACAGTGTGGTGTTGTTGACAGTGTGGTGTTGTTGACAGTGTGGTGGTGTTGACAGTGTGGTGGTGTTGACAGTGTGGTGGTGTTGACAGTGTGGTGGTGTTGACAGTGTGGTGTTGTTGACAGTGTGGTGGTGTTGACAGTGTGGTGGTGTTGACAGTGTGGTGTTGGTGGTGTTGACAGTGTGGTGGTGTTGACAGTGTGGTGTTGTTGGTGGTGTTGACAGTGTGGTGTTGTTGGTGTTGTTGACAGTGTGGTGTTGGTGTTGACAGTGTGGTGTTGGTGTTGACAGTGTGGTGGTGTTGTTGACAGTGTGGTGGTGTTGTTGACAGTGTGGTGGTGTTGGTGTTGTTGACAGTGTGGTGTTGGTGTTGACAGTGTGGTGTTGGTGTTGACAGTGTGGTGGTGTTGTTGACAGTGTGGTGGTGGTGTTGACAGTGTGGTGTTGGTGTTGACAGTGTGGTGGTGTTGACAGTGTGATGTTGGTGGTGTTGACAGTGTGGTGTTGGTGTTGACAGTGTGGTGTTGGTGTTGACAGTGTGGTGGTGTTGACAGTGTGGTGTTGTTGTTGTTGTTGACAGTGTGGTGTTGTTGATGACAGGTTGGTGTTGACAGTGTGGTGTTGGTGTTGTTGATGACAGTGTGGTGTTGGTGTTGTTGATGACAGTGTGGTGTTGGTGTTGATGACAGTGTGGTGGTGTTGACAGTGTGGTGGTGTTGACAGTGTGGTGTTGGTGTTGTTGACAGTGTGGTGTTGTTGGTGTTGTTGACAGTGTGGTGTTGTTGGTGTTGTTGACAGTGTGGTGGTGTTGACAGTGTGGTGTTGTTGTTGACAGTGTGGTGGTGTTGTTGTTGACAGTGTGGTGGTGTTGTTGTTGACAGTGTGGTGGTGTTGTTGTTGACAGTGTGGTGTTGTTGACAGTGTGGTGTTGTTGGTGTTGTTGACAGTGTGGTGTTGTTGTTGTTGACAGTGTGGTGTTGTTGTTGACAGTGTGGTGTTGTTGACAGTGTGGTGGTGTTGACAGTGTGGTGTTGGTGTTGACAGTGTGGTGTTGGTGTTGTTGACAGTGTGGTGGTGTTGTTGACAGTGTGGTGGTGTTGACAGTGTGGTGGTGTTGTTGGTGTTGTTGACAGTGTGGTGGTGTTGTTGTTGACAGTGTGGTGTTGTTGACAGTGTGGTGGTGTTGTTGACGGTGTTGTTGTTGACAGTGTGGTGTTGTTGTTGTTGTTGACAGTCTGGTGGTGTTAACAGTGTGGTGGTGTTGACAATGTGGTGTCGTTGTTGTTGTTGACAGTGTGGTGGTGTTGACATTGTGGTGTTGTTGTTGTTGACAGTGTGGTGGTGTTGACAGTGTGGTGTTGTTGTTGACAGTGTGGTGGTGTTGACAGTGTGGTGTTGGTGTTGACAGTGTGGTGTTGGTGTTGTTGACAGTGTGGTGGTGTTGTTGACAGTGTGGTGGTGGCGTTGTTGACAGTGTGGTGGTGGTGTTGTTGTTGACAGTGTGGTGTTGTTGACAGTGTGGTGTTGTTGACAGTGTGGTGGTGTTGACAGTGTGGTGGTGTTGACAGTGTGGTGTTGTTGTTGTTGACAGTGTGGTGGTGTTGACAGTGTGGTGTTGGTGTTGACAGTGTGGTGTTGGTGTTGACAATGTGGTGGTGGTGTTGACAGTGTGGTGTTGGTGTTGTTGACAGTGTGGTGTTGGTGTTGTTGACAGTGTGGTGTTGGTGTTGTTGACAGTGTGGTGTTGGTGTTGTTGACAGTGTGGTGTTGTTGTTGTTGACAGTGTGGTGGTGTTGACAGTGTGGTGTTGGTGTTGTTGACAGTGTGGTGGTGTTGGTGTTGTTGTTGACAGTGTGGTGGTGTTGTTGGTGTTGTTGACAGTGTGGTGGTGTTGTTGGTGTTGTTGACAGTGTGGTGTTGTTGGTGTTGTTGACAGTGTGGTGTTGTTGGTGTTGTTACAGTGTGTTGGTGTTGTTGACAGTGTGGTGGTGTTGACGGTGTTGGTGTTGTTGACAGTGTGGTGGTGTTGTTGGTGTTGTTGACAGTGTGGTGTTGTTGGTGTTGTTGACAGTGTGTTGTTGTTGACAGTGTGGTGTTGTTGGTGTTGTTGACAGTGTGGTGGTGTTGGTGTTGTTGACAGTGTGGTGGTGGTGTTGACAGTGTGGTGGTGTTGACAGTGTGGTGGTGTTGTTGGTGTTGTTGACAGTGTGGTGTTGTTGGTGTTGTTGACAGTGTGGTGGTGGTGTTGACACTGTGGTGGTGGTGTTGACACTGTGGTGGTGGTGTTGACGACAGTGTGGTGGTGGTGTTGACAGTGTGGTGTTGGTGGTGACAGTGTGGTGTTGGTGGTGACAGTGTGGTGTTGGTGTTGTTGACAGTGTGGTGTTGGTGTTGTTGACAGTGTGGTGGTGTTGTTGGTGGTGTTGACAGTGTGGTGTTGGTGGTGACAGTGTGGTGTTGGTGGTGACAGTGTGGTGTTGGTGTTGTTGACAGTGTGGTGTTGGTGTTGTTGACAGTGTGGTGTTGGTGTTGTTGACAGTGTGGTGTTGGTGTTGTTGACAGTGTGGTGTTGTTGTTGTTGACAGTGTGGTGGTGTTGTTGTTGACAGTGTGGTGGTGTTGGTGTTGTTGACAGTGTGGTGGTGTTGGTGGTGTTGTTGACAGTGTGGTGTTGTTGGTGTTGTTGACAGTGTGGTGTTGTTGGTGTTGTTGACAGTGTGGTGGTGTTGACAGTGTGGTGGTGTTGGTGTTGTTGACAGTGTGTTGTTGTTGACAGTGTGGTGTTGTTGGTGTTGTTGACAGTGTGGTGTTGTTGACAGTGTGGTGGTGTTGTTGACAGTGTGGTGGTGGTGTTGACAGTGTGGTGGTGGTGTTGACAGTGTGGTGGTGTTGTTGACAGTGTGGTGGTGTTGACAGTGTGGTGGTGGTGTTGACAGTGTGGTGGTGGTGTTGACAGTGTGGTGGTGGTGTTGACAGTGTGGTGGTGTTGACAGTGTGGTGGTGGTGTTGACAGTGTGGTGGTGGTGTTGACAGTGTGGTGGTGGTGTTGACACTGTGGTGGTGGTGTTGACAGTGTGGTGGTGGTGTTGACGACAGTGTGGTGGTGGTGTTGACAGTGTGGTGTTGTTGGTGGTGTTGACAGTGTGGTGTTGGTGGTGACAGTGTGGTGTTGGTGTTGACAGTGTGGTGGTGGTGACGACAGTGTGGTGGTGTTGACGACAGTGTGGTGGTGTTGGTGTTGTTGACAGTGTGGTGGTGTTGTTGACAGTGTGGTGGTGGTGACGACAGTGTGGTGGTGTTGACAGTGTGGTGGTGTTGACAGTGTGGTGGTGGTGTTGACGACAGTGTGGTGGTGGTGTTGACGACAGTGTGGTGGTGGTGTTGACGACAGTGTGGTGGTGGTGTTGACGACAGTGTGGTGGTGGTGTTGACGACAGTGTGGTGGTGGTGTTGACGACAGTGTGGTGGTGGTGTTGACAGTGTGGTGGTGGTGTTGACAGTGTGGTGGTGGTGTTGACGACAGTGTGGTGGTGGTGTTGACGACAGTGTGGTGGTGGTGTTGACGACAGTGTGGTGGTGGTGTTGACAGTGTGGTGGTGTTGACGACAGTGTGGTGTTGACGACAGTGTGGTGGTGGTGTTGACGACAGTGTGGTGGTGGTGTTGACGACAGTGTGGTGTTGCTGACAGTGTGGTGTTGACGACAGTGTGGTGGTGGTGTTGACGACAGTGTGGTGGTGTTGACAGTGTGGTGGTGTTGACGACAGTGTGGTGGTGGTGTTGACAGTGTGGCGGTGGTGTTGACAGTGTGGTGGTGTTGATAGTGTGGTGGTGTTGACGACAGTGTGGTGGTGTTGACGACAGTGTGGTGGTGTTGGTGTTGTTGACAGTGTGGTGGTGTTGTTGACAGTGTGGTGGTGTTGACAGTGTGGTGGTGGTGTTGACAGTGTGGTGGTGTTGACAGTGTGGTGGTGGTGTTGACAGTGTGGTGGTGTTGTTGACAGTGTGGTGGTGTTGACAGTGTGGTGGTGTTGTTGACAGTGTGGTGGTGTTGTCGACAGTGTGGTGGTGTTGACGACAGTGTGGTGGTGTTGTTGACAGTGTGGTGGTGTTGACAGTGTGGTGGTGGTGTTGACAGTGTGGTGGTGTTGTTGACAGTGTGGTGGTGTTGACAGTGTGGTGGTGTTGTTGACAGTGTGGTGGTGGTGTTGACAGTGTGGTGGTGGTGTTGACAGTGTGGTGGTGGTGTTGACAGTGTGGTGGTGTTGTTGACAGTGTGGTGGTGGTGTTGACAGTGTGGTGGTGGTGTTGACAGTGTGGTGGTGTTGACAGTGTGGTGGTGGTGTTGACAGTGTGGTGGTGTTGTTGACAGTGTGGTGGTGTTGACAGTGTGGTGGTGTTGTTGACAGTGTGGTGGTGTTGTCGACAGTGTGGTGGTGTTGACGACAGTGTGGTGGTGTTGTTGACAGTGTGGTGGTGTTGACAGTGTGGTGGTGGTGTTGACAGTGTGGTGGTGTTGTTGACAGTGTGGTGGTGTTGACAGTGTGGTGGTGTTGTTGACAGTGTGGTGGTGGTGTTGACAGTGTGGTGGTGGTGTTGACAGTGTGGTGGTGGTGTTGACAGTGTGGTGGTGTTGTTGACAGTGTGGTGGTGGTGTTGACAGTGTGGTGGTGGTGTTGACAGTGTGGTGGTGTTGACAGTGTGGTGGTGGTGTTGACAGTGTGGTGGTGTTGTTGACAGTGTGGTGGTGTTGACAGTGTGGTGGTGTTGTCGACAGTGTGGTGGTGTTGACGACAGTGTGGTGGTGTTGTTGACAGTGTGGTGGTGTTGACAGTGTGGTGGTGTTGTTGACAGTGTGGTGGTGTTGTTGACAGTGTGGTGGTGGTGTTGACAGTGTGGTGGTGGTGTTGACAGTGTGGTGGTGTTGACAGTGTGGTGGTGGTGTTGACAGTGTGGTGGTGTTGTTGACAGTGTGGTGGTGTTGACAGTGTGGTGGTGTTGTTGACAGTGTGCTTGGCGCTGGCTGCAGTGAACCAGGCCGTGAAGCAGAACAGAGAGCAGCAGACTCTGCGGGTGCTCTGCCTCCCTGAGCTGCGGCTGCAAGGCGTCGTTCCTTCCTGCGCCGCAGAGTACCAGAGAGAGCTGCACGGGCTCGCCCAGCGGGTGCTACCAGGTACAGCCTCACCTTCATCACCTTCATCACCTTCATCTGGTGCCTTCTCTGTCCCTCCTAAAGCGTCTCTCACTTTACATGCGTGTGTTCAGGAGACGGCAGGAGTCCGTGGGTTCGAGTCCGGCTGGACGACGGCTCGTCCTTCTACCTGCACCTGAACCGCCTGGAGGGCTCCTGGGAGCCGCCCAGAGGCTGCAGCAGCAGCGGGGGGTTCCTGGACCGGCAGCAGATACAGGTGAGACACACCTGAGGGTCAGGGGAGGGGCCCCACACACACACACACACACACACACACACACACACACACACACACCTACACCTGAGGGTCAGGGGCCCCACACACACACACACACACCTACACCTGAGGGTCAGGGGCCACACACACACCTACACTTGAGGGTCAGGGGCCACACACACACACACCTACACCTGAGGGTCAGGGGAGGGGCCACACACACACCCCTACACCTAAGGGTCTCTGAGGTGTCGGGGTCCACTACAGGTACAGTCACACCTGTGTGATGTCATGTGACCTGACAGGAAGTGGTCAGCAGCGTCTCCAGCTCTCACAGCCGCAGCGCCCTGTGGAGGGCCAGCGAGGCCCTCGTCGCTCGTCTCCAGGCGCTCAGTCGAGGCTTCCTGCTCAGACAGCAGCTGGAGGCTCGACGCCTTTACCTGAGCAGCCACACACCTGCGGTCATCACCATCCAGGTGAGGGTCAGCATGATGTCCCCGGCTATACTGGGTTATACTAGTCTAGACTGGTCTATACTGGGTTATACTAGTCTAGACTGGTCTATACTGGGTTATACTAGTCTAGACTGGTCTATACTGGGTTATACTGGGTTATACTAGTCTAGACTGGGTTATACTGGGTTATACTAGTCTAGACTGGGTTATACTAGTCTAGACTGGGTTATACTGGGTTATACTGGTCTAGACTGGGTTATACTGGTCTAGACTGGGTTATACTGGTCTATACTAGTCTAGACTGGGTTATACTTGGTTATACTGGTCTAGACTGGGTTATACTAGTCTATACTAGTCTAGACTGGGTTAGACTGGTCTAGACTGGTTTAGACTGGTCTAGACTGGTCTAGACTGGGTTATACTAGTCTAGACTGGTCTAGACTGGGTTATACTAGTCTAGACTGGTCTATACTGGGTTATACTAGTCTAGACCGGTCTATACTAGTCTAGACTGGGTTATACTGGTCTAGACTGGGTTATACTAGTCTAGACTGGTCTATACTGGGTTATACTAGTCTAGACTGTTCTAGACTGGGTTATACTGGTCTAGACTGGGTTATACTAGTCTAGACTGGTCTATACTGGGTTATACTAGTCTAGACTGGTCTAGACTGGGTTATACTGGTCTATACTGGGTTATACTGGTCTATACTGGGTTATATTGGGTTATACTGGTCTATACTGGGTTATACTGATCTATACTGGGTTATAGGCTCACTGGAGGAGGTTCGTCCAGCAGGACGCGTTCAGACGCCGGATGCAGTTCCTCTACATGAACTGGAGAGCTGTTGTCAAGGTAACGCCCAACATGACTCAGACTACAGGTGATGTTTGATTTTAATGTTTGAAGCCTTCAAGGTCTCAAGAAAAGGTCTGGAAATAAAATCAACGAAGAAACAAGAAATCTGAATGAATAGTCATAGTGAGAGGCAGCCGGACGGACAGATAACCCAGCAGAGCCTGAACGCATCATCATTTAGCTGAATTGAGCCTCCGCTGGTTCTCTGTTAGCGGTGCTGCTAACGCTACTAGCTCTCCTCCTGTTGGTTCTCCGTTAGCGGTGCTGCTAACATTAGTAGCTCTCCTCCTGTTGGTTCTCCGTTAGCGGTGCTGCTAACGCTACTAGCTCTCCTCCTGTTGGTTCTCCGTTAGCGGTACTGCTAACGTTACTAGCTCTCCTCCTGTTGGTTCTCTGTTTGCGGTGCTGCTAACATTACTAGCTCTCCTCCTGATGGTTCTCTGTTAGCGGTGCTGCTAACGTTACTAGCTCTCCTCCTGTTGGTTCTCCGTTAGCGGTGCTGCTAACGTTACTAGCTCTCCTCTTGGTTCAGCCTTAGCGGTGTTGCTAACATTACTAGCTCTCCTCCTGTTGGTTCTCTGTTAGCGGTGTTGCTAACATTACTAGCTCTCCTCCTGTTGGTTCTCTGTTAGCGGTGCTGCTAACGTTACTAGCTCTCCTCCTGTTGGTTCTCCGTTTGCGGTGCTGCTAACGTTACCAGCTCTCCTCTTGGTTCAGCCTTAGCGGTGTTGCTAACATTACTAGCTCTCCTCCTGTTGGTTCTCTGTTAGCGGTGCTGCTAACATTACTAGCTCTCCTCCTGTTGGTTCTCCATTAGCGGTGCTGCTAACATTACTAGATCTCCTCCTGTTGGTCTAAACACTGATTGGTTGTTTACAAAGTCACATCACCAGAGACTAGAGAAACATCATGAGGTCATGATCACATGTTCTACTGGTCACATGATCACATGCTCTACTGGATCCTGGAGGAAGAACCCTTATTTGCTCTGTGATGGTTAACGATAGACTGTGAGGGGTCAGAACTGATCAGGATCAATAAGTGACGGTTTTATGGACCGACACAAAGACTTGGTATTAAGATTATTCTTTATTTATTGGTCAGCACAAACATTCGTCATTGGATGTGTTTGTCCACAGATCCAGGCGTTTGTGAAGATGTGGTCGACGAGGAGAAAGTATCGAGCTCGACTGAGGTTCTTCAGACGCCATGTGAGTCCATCAGATCTGAGAACAGTTTGTGTTTCACCTCTGTGTTCTGTAGCCCCTCACTGAGGGTGTGGTCTGTCCACAGGTGGGTGCTGTCGTGAAGATCCAGGCCTTCTTCAGGGCCAACCGAGCTCGAGAGGAGTACAGGATGCTGGGTGAGTTCACTCATGAGATCGCCTGTGATTGGTCAGCCTGTTGAAAGACCTGGAAGCATGATGAGGACCCTCCTCTCACCTGTCCTCTCAGTGCACTCGACCACGCCCCCCCTGTCCGTGGTCAGGAAGTTTGTTCACCTGCTCGACCTGGGCGACGCTGACATCAGAGAGGAGGCGGAGCAACTGCGTCTGAGGGAGGAGGTGGTGAGGAGTATCCGCTTCAACCGACAGCTGGAGGTGGACCTGGACCTGATGGACCTGAAGATCGGCCTGCTGGTCCGAAACAGAGCCACACTGCAGGTAACACACTGCAGTAACACACACTGCAGTAACACACACTGCAGGTAACGTGTCTCAACCTCTAACGGGAAGTGGTGTCTCAACCTCTCTAACAGGAAGTGGTGTCTCACTGTAAGAAGCTCACGAAGAAGAACAAAGAGCAGCTGTCGGACATGATGGACCTGGAGAGAAGTAAAGGACTAAAGGCTCTGAGCAGAGAGAGGAGAGAGAGACTGGAGGCCTACCAACACCTGTTCTACCTGCTGCAGGTGAGACAGAGACACAGACACACACACACACACACACACACACACACACACACACACACACACACACACACACATGTTGTACCTATATCTTCAGGCAGTGTGTCTGTTTCAGACCCAGCCTCTGTACCTGGCCCAGCTGATCTTCCTGATGCCTCAGAGCCGCTCCACCTCCTTCATGGAGATGTTGGTGTTCAGTCTGTTTAACTACGGCTCCGACTGCAGAGAGGCCTTCCTGCTGCTGCAGCTGTTCACGGAGGCTCTGAGATACGAGATCAGGTGATGAGACACACAAACACACACTTTAACACAACGCACACACACTTAAACACAACACCTGTGTCGTAACGTTCACCTGTGTCATACTGTGTCGTAACGTTCACCTGTGTCATAACGTTCACCTGTGTCATACTGTGTCACAACGTTCACCTGTGTCATACTGTGTCATAACGTTCACCTGTGTCATACTGTGTCGTAACGTTCACCTGTGTCATAACGTTCACCTGTGTCATACTGTGTCACAACGTTCACCTGTGTCATACTGTGTCACAACGTTCACCTGTGTCATACTGTGTCATAACGTTCACCTGTGTCATACTGTGTCACAACGTTCACCTGTGTCATACTGTGTCATAACGTTCACCTGTGTCATACTGTGTCATAACGTTCACCTGTGTCATACTGTGTCGTAACGTTCACCTGTGTCGTAACGTTCACCTGTGTCATACTGTGTCGTAACGTTCACCTGTGTCGTAACCTTCACCTGTGTCATACTGTGTCGTAATGTTCACCTGTGTCGTAATGTTCACCTGTGTCGTAACGTTCACCTGTGTCATACTGTGTCGTAATGTTCACCTGTGTCGTAATGTTCACCTGTGTCGTAACGTTCACCTGTGTCATACTGTGTCGTAATGTTCACCTGTGTCGTAATGTTCACCTGTGTCGTAACGTTCACCTGTGTCATACTGTGTCGTAATGTTCACCTGTGTCGTAACGTTCACCTGTGCGCCGTCAGCCTGAAGGTGGAGCAGCCTCAGGACGTGGTCACAGGAAACCCCACCGTCATCAGGATGCTGGTGAACTTTTACCGTAACGCGCGCGGTCAGAACGCCCTGCGCGAGGCTCTGGGCCCGGCTCTGCAGGACGTGCTGCTGAACCGGACGCTCAGCATCAGAACCGACCCGGTGGACGTCTACAAGACCTGGATCAACCAGACCGAGACCCAGACCGGACACAAGAGGTCTGAGCAGACGGACTGATGCAGATGATGCCGGTCACGTTGGCGTCTCGCCCGTCTCACCTGTTGGTGTCCCCGCAGCTCTCTGCCGTACGAAGTTTCACCTGCGGACGCTCTGACTCACCCCGAAGTCCAGAGACGCATCGCCATCGCCATCATCAACCTGAAGAACCTGACGGACCGAGTCTTCAAAGCCATCACCTCCAACTTGCACAAGCTACCGTAGGTCTCCACCCGTTAGCCTCCACAAGCTACCGTAGGTCTCCACCCGTTAGCCTCCACAAGCTACCGTAGGTCTCCACCCGTTAGCCTCCACAAGCTACCGTAGGTCTCCACCCGTTAGCGTCCACAAGCTACCGTAGGTCTCCACCCGTTAGCCTCCACAAGCTACCGTAGGTCTCCACCCGTTAGCGTCCACAAGCTACCGTAGGTCTCCACCCGTTAGCCTCCACAAGCTACCGTAGGTCTCCACCCGTTAGCCTCCACAAGCTACCGTAGGTCTCCACCCGTTAGCGTCCACAAGCTACCGTAGGTCTCCACCCGTTAGCGTCCACAAGCTACCGTAGGTCTCCACCCGTTAGCCTCCACAAGCTACCGTAGGTCTCCACCCGTTAACCTCCACCATCATGTCGTGTGTTTATTTTGTCGTAGATATGGATTGCGTTACACAGCGAAGGTTCTCAGAGACGCTCTGAAGACGAAGTTCCCTGAAGCCAGCGAGGACGAACTCTACAAGGTACGATCCAGGAAGTGGACGGATTCAGCGAGGACCATTAACACAGGTCCTGGTCTACAGACGAGACCTACTGGTTTGCACTGGTTTCATGCCGTTGTCTCCCCGCCTCCGCTCCCTCAGATTGTCGGTAACCTGGTCTACTACCGCTACATGAACCCGGCCGTCGTGGCCCCGGATGGTTTTGACGTGGTGGACCGGTCCGCCGGCGCGTCCCTGCAGCCGGAGCAGCGCCACCTCCTGGGCTCCGTCGCCCGCATGCTGCAGCACGCCGCCGCCAACAAGCACTTCCACGGAGACGGGAACCACGTCAGAGACCTGAACCAGTACATCAGCCACACCCACGACAAGTTCAGGTCAGGGTCGTGTTCTTGTTGTGCGTTTGACAGGAAGTTGTTGTTGTGTGTGTGACAGGAAGTTGTTGTTGTGCGTTTGACAGGAAGTTGTTGTGTGCGTGTGACAGGAAGTTGTTGTTGTGCGTGTGACAGGAAGTTGTTGTTGTGCGTGTGACAGGAAGTTGTTGTTGTGCGTGTGACAGGAAGTTGTTGTTGTGCGTGTGACAGGAAGTTGTTGTGTGCGTGTGACAGGAAGTTGTTGTTGTGCGTGTGACAGGAAGTTGTTGTTGTGCGTGTGACAGGAAGTTGTTGTTGTGCGTGTGACAGGAAGTTGTTGTTGTGCGTGTGACAAGAAGTTGTTGTTGTGTGTGTGTGACAGGAAGTTGTTGTTGTGTGTGTGACCGGAAGTTGTTGTTGTGTGTGTGACAGGAAGTTGTTGTTGTGTGTGTGACCGGAAGTTGTTGTTGTGTGTGTGCCAGGAAGTTGTTGTTGTGTGTGTGCCAGGAAGTTGTTGTTGTGTGTGTGTGACAGGAAGTTGTTGTTGTGCGTGTGCCAGGAAGTTGTTGTTGTGCGTGTGACAGGAAGTTGTTGTTGTGTGTGTGACAGGAAGTTGTTGTTGTGTGTGTGACAGGAAGTTGTTGTTGTGCGTGTGACAGGAAGTTGTTGTTGTGTGTGTGACAGGAAGTTGTTGTTGTGCGTGTGTGACAGGAAGTTGTTGTTGTGCGTGTGTGACAGGAAGTTGTTGTTGTGCGTGTGTGACAGGAAGTTCTTGTTGTGCGTGTGTGACAGGAAGTTCTTGTTGTGCGTGTGTGACAGGAAGTTGTTGTTGTGCGTGTGTGACAGGAAGTTGTTGTTGTGCGTGTGACAGGAAGTTGTTGTTGTGCGTGTGACAGGAAGTTGTTGTTGTGCGTGTGACAGGAAGTTGTTGTTGTGCGTGTGTGACAGGAAGTTGTTGTTGTGCGTTTGACAGGAAGTTGTTGTTGTGCGTTTGACAGGAAGTTGTTGTTGTGCGTTTGACAGGAAGTTGTTGTTGTGCGTGTGACAGGAAGTTCTTGTTGTGTGCGTGTGACAGGAAGTTCTTGTTGTGTGTGACAGGAAGTTGTTGTTGTGCGTGTGACAGGAAGTTGTTGTTGTGCGTGTGACAGGAAGTTGTTGTTGTGCGTGTGACAGGAAGTTGTTGTTGTGCGTGTGACAGGAAGTTGTTGTTGTGCGTGTGTGACAGGAAGTTGTTGTTGTGCGTGTGTGACAGGAAGTTGTTGTTGTGCGTGTGACAGGAAGTTGTTGTTGTGCGTGTGACAGGAAGTTCTTGTTGTGTGCGTGTGACAGGAAGTTCTTGTTGTGTGTGACAGGAAGTTCCTGGTGTGCGTTTGTGACGTTCCGGAACCAGAAGACCGTTTCAACATGGACGAATACTCGGAGCTGCTCATCGTCAATAAACCGGTCGTCTACATCTCCGTCAGCGAGCTGCTCAACACTCACCAGGTTAGTATGGAGCCTAGACCTGGACCTGGTCTGAGCCTGGACCTGGACCTGGTCTGAGCCTGGACCTGGTCTGAGCCTGGACCTGGTCTGAGCCTAGACCTGGACCTGGACCTGGTCTGAGCCTGGACCTGGTCCTGGTCTGAGCCTGGACCTGGTCTGAGCCTAGACCTGGTCTGAGCCTGGACCTGGTCTGAGCCTAGACCTGGACCTGGTCTGAGCCTGGACCTGGACCTGGTCTGAGCCTGGACCTAGACCTGGACCTGGACCTGGTCTGAGCCTGAGCCTGGACCTGGACCTGGTCTGAGCCTGGACCTGGACCTGGTCTGAGCCTGGACCTGGACCTGGTCTGAGCCTAGACCTGGACCTGGTCTGAGCCTAGACCTGGACTGAGCCTAGACCTGGACCTGGTCTGAGCCTGGACCTGGACCTGGTCTGAGCCTGGACCTAGACCTGGACCTGGACCTGGTCTGAGCCTGAGCCTGGACCTGGACCTGGTCTGAGCCTGGACCTGGACCTGGTCTGAGCCTAGACCTGGACCTGGTCTGAGCCTGGACCTGGTCTGAGCCTAGACCTGGTCTGAGCCTAGACCTAGACCTGGACCTGGTCTGAGCCTAGACCTGGACCTGGACCTGGTCTGAGCCTGGACCTGGTCTGAGCCTAGACCTGGACCTGGTCTGAGCCTAGACCTGGACCTGGTCTGAGCCTAGACCCGGACCTGGACCTGGATCACACCATACTCACTGTGTGTTTGTGCTTTCAGTTGTTGTTGGAGCAGCAGGAGGTTTTGTGTCCGGACCCTTTAGACCCTCTCAGACTGCTGCTGAAGGACCTCGGAAAAGTTCCAACCCTGCAGGAACTCATTGGTACTACAACTAGTACTACTGGTACTACTAGTTCTACTTCATTACTGCCCCTCTTCGTACCACTGTCTCCCCGGTTTGTGTTAGTGATCCAGGATCTGATGTCTGTGCTTTCTGTTCTTCAGGGGAGTCTTCATCAGCAGATCCAGGATCAGAGTCTCAGAGCAGCAAGATGGAGGTTTCTCTGAGTCTCACCAACAAGTTTGACATCTTCAACGAGTCCAACGACAAACCAGACGCCAGAGGACTGCTGCTCAGGTAGCTTAGCGTGTTAGCTTCCCCTGTTAGCATCACCTGCTCAGGTAGCTTCGCCTGTTAGCATCACCTGCTCAGGTAGCTTCGCCTGTTAGCATCACCTGCTCAGGTAGCTTCGCCTGGTAGCTTTACTTGTTCAGGTAGCTTAACATGTTAGCTTCACTTGTTCAGGTAGCTTAGCATGTTAGCTTCACCTGCTCAGGTAGCTTCGTCTGTTAGCATCACCTGCTCAGGTAGCTTAGCATGTTAGCTTCAGTACTGAGCGTGCTCAGATGCAGCAGCTCATGAATCACACCTGAAGTTCTTTTGTTGTTGTTTTCAGCACGAAGCAGCTGATCATTGATGTCATCAGGACTCAGTCAGGTGACTTTCTGAGTGACATCCTGAGAGCATCTGTGTCACATGACCAGGTACACACACACGCACACATACACAGGTGAACACACTCAGGTGACGCTCACACACACTCGGGTGACGCTCACACACACAGGTGACGCTCACACACACACACACACAGGTGAACACACTCAGGTGACGCTCACACACACACACACACAGGTGAACACACTCAGGTGACGCTCACACACACAGGTGAACACACTCAGGTGACGCTCACACACACACACACAGGTGAACACACTCAGGTGACGCTCACACACACACAGGTGAACACACTCAGGTGACGCTCACACACACAGGTGACGCTCACACACACACACACAGGTGAACACACTCAGGTGACGCTCACACACACACAGGTGAACACACTCAGGTGACGCTCACACACACTCAGGTGATGCTCACACACACTCAGGTGACGCTCACACACACTCAGGTGACGCTCACACACACTCAGGTGACGCTCACACACACACTCAGGTGACGCTCACACATACTCAGGTGACGCTCACACACACTCAGGTGACGCTCACACACACTCAGGTGACGCTCACACACACTCCAGGTGACGCTCACACACACTCCAGTGAACGTGAACACACACTCCAGTGAACGTGAACACACACTCCAGTGAACACACACTCCAGTGAACACACACACACACTCCAGTGAACACACACACACACTCCAGTGAACACACACACACTCCAGTGAACACACACTCTCAGGTGAACACTCTCAGGTGAACACTCTCAGGTGAACACTCTCAGGTGAACATACACCTCTGTCTCCCCTCACAGGAGGCGTGTCATGATTGGCTGCTCCGGCGGCGCGCTCAGCAGGACGCCCGCACACCTGAGAAGATGAAGAGGAACGCGTCGCTGCTGGCTGATGGCCGGCTGAGTCTGGAGGAGAAGAAGAGGAAGATCCTGCGCTGTCTTCGTCGCCTGGAGGGGCTCGGGGTGCTGAGACCCCCTCAGGCCTCGGACCAGATCCTGCAGATGATCGCCAAGGTGACCGAACACACACACTTTAACCTTCCTGTCGACTCTTAAAGGGACAGTCACATGAACGGGCTGTCTTCCTATTGGTCGATCATTCTCTCCATTGTTGTTGTTTCCTCAACATGACTCCAGTGTTTTTAACTTAACGTTTATTGACACTGAAAGTCTCTCGTGTCCAGTGTCTTTAGAGATGATGATGATGATGATGATGATGTCACCCCCAGGACATCCGTCAGCAGCGTCTGCATCGTCAGCGTCGGGGGGCGGAGCTACAGAAGCTCCGTCAGACGCTCAGCAGTCTGCAGGCCAAGAGCAGCTTCCACAGCGAGCAGGTGGACTACTACCGGCATTACATCACTTCCTGTCTGGACAACCTGACCGCCAAGTGGTACACACACACACACACTCTCACACACACACTTGTATTGTTGTTATGGTTCCTGGGGAATCTCAAACCCTCCGTGCCGCTCCGTTATTATTGTAATGATTCACCTGTATGAAAATGTATGGTAGACGGGTAGGTAGACAGGTGGGTAGACAGACAGGCAGGTATGTAGACAGGCAGTGGACTCTTATTGATGTGCTCTCACACAAACACAGGTCAAAGGTCAGATGCTGTGATTGGTTGTGTGTTGCAGTAAATCGACCAATAAGAAGGCAGCAGAAAGCAAAGGGAAGAAGAAGCTTCCTGCTCTGAGCTACAGCGCCACCCGGCTGCAGGAGAAGGGAGTTCTGCTGGAGATAGAGGACCTGCCGTCTACACAGTGAGACACACAGACACACAACACCTGTTTGAGTAACACAACCACACAACACCTGTTAGACACACACACACACACAGCTACACAACACCTGTTAGAGTAACACAACTACACACCTCCTGCTACAGTAACAGAACTCCACACTCCTGCTACAGTAACACAGCTAGACTCCTCCTGCTACAGTAACACAACTAGACTCCTCCTGCTACAGTAACACAGCTAGACTCCTCCTGCTACAGTAACACAACTAGACTCCTCCTGCTACAGTAACACAGCTAGACTCCTCCTGCTACAGTAACACAACTAGACTCCTCCTGCTACAGTAG
>NC_136600.1:27432508-27455008 GCF_910589615.1 Taurulus bubalis
TGGAGGTCTGTGCAGCTAAACATTATCCTGTATAGACTCCTTCAGCTAAAACATTGTCCTGTATAGACTCCTTCAGCTAAACGTTATTCTGTATAGACTCCTTCAGCTAAAACATTATCCTGTATAGACTCCTTCAGCTAAACGTTATTCTGTATAGACTCCTTCAGCTAAACGTTATTTTGTATAGACTCCTTCAGCTAAAACGTTATTCTGTATAGACTCCTTCAGCTAAAACGTTATCCTGTATAGACTCCTTCAGCTAAAACGTTATCCTGTATAGACTCCTTCAGCTAAAACGTTATCCTGTATAGACTCCTTCAGCTAAAAAATTATCCTGTATAGACTCCTTCAGCTAAACGTTATTCTGTATAGACTCCTTCAGCTAAACGTTATTTTGTATAGACTCCTTCAGCTAAAACGTTATTCTGTATAGACTCCTTCAGCTAAAATGTTATTCTGTATAGACTCCTTCAGCTAAAAAATTATCCTGTATAGACTCCTTCAGCTAAACGTTATTCTGTATAGACTCCTTCAGCTAAACGTTATTTTGTATAGACTCCTTCAGCTAAACGTTATTCTGTATAGACTCCTTCAGCTAAAACGTTATTCTGTATAGACTCCTTCAGCTAAAACGTTATCCTGTATAGACTCCTTCAGCTAAAACGTTATCCTGTATAGACTCCTTCAGCTAAAACGTTATCCTGTATAGACTCCTTCAGCTAAACGTTATTCTGTATAGACTCCTTCAGCTAAAACGTTATCCTGTATAGACTCCTTCAGCTAAACGTTATTCTGTATAGACTCCTTCAGCTAAACGTTATTCTGTATAGACTCCTTCAGCTAAAACGTTATCCTGTATAGACTCCTTCAGCTAAACGTTATTCTGTATAGACTCCTTCAGCTAAACGTTATCCTGTATAGACTCCTTCAGCTAAAACATTATCCTGTATAGACTCCTTCAGCTAAACGTTATTCTGTATAGACTCCTTCAGCTAAAACGTTGTCCTGTATAGACTCCTTCAGCTAAACGTTATCCTGTATAGACTCCTTCAGCTAAAACGTTATCCTGTATAGACTCCTTCAGCTAAACGTTATCCTGTATAGACTCCTTCAGCTAAAACGTTATCCTGTATAGACTCCTTCAGCTAAAACGTTATCCTGTATAGACTCCTTCAGCTAAACGTTATCCTGTACCGTCCAACTTTATTTAAACTGTTTATTATAACGCGTGGACTTCTCTTGACACGAGCACCCAGGGTTTCTTGGACGTATTTAACAGTTCTGCATCAGATCTCAGTGACTTCTGACTGAACCACCCAGTGTTTCTTTATTGTTGTTGTTTATTGTTGAATCAAGAGGAAAAATAGATTTCATGTTCAGTCGGTCCGGGGCGCAGCCTTGGTTTACGAAGCTACTGTTATCTGGAGGCTTTTGTCAACAACAACAACAACAACAGATTAAAAAACAACGGCGCCTCGTATTCAGCTCGTGTGTCACATGACTAACCTCGTATGGAGGGGGTGGGGCCTCTGCAGTGGCCGGGGCTTGGTGTGTGGGCGGAGTCTCCCGCGTCACTGACGTTGTGATGATGGTTAACGGCTGCAAAGACAACGCTTGTGTTTTTAAACCAGAAAGATTGTGATGTATTCACATGAAGTCTGCTGGAGACGAAGCGGATCCCTTTCTGCTAATGTCACCACGTTGATTGGTGGACTTCATCCATGACAATTTAACTTCAATTCAGTTTATTTTGTATTATTAAAATTATCCTCGGGGCTTTACAGTCTGTAACATAGCATCCTGTCATAGGACCTCAGCTCAGGAAAAACTCCCCCAATAAAGATAGTAAAAACCCTTTCACAGGGAAAAAAAGGGGAAGAAACCTTCAGGAGAGCAACAGAGGAGGATCCCTCTCCCCGGATGGACAGAAGAATAGATGTCATGTGACCAGAAGGAACAACGTAGCGGAGTTACAGCTCATTACACGAATGTGACAGAAATGATTCATATAATGAGTAGTGTATGCATGGCACATGATCCAGATAACCCAGATCCATGAAGCAGAAGGAGGTAGAGAGGAGGGGCATCAGCAGGGCCATGGCAGGAGGCAGGAGATAGGAGGTAGGAGACAGGAGGTAGGAGGTAGGAGACAGGAGGCAGAAGACAGAAAGTAGGAGGCAGGAGATCCATGGAAACTTGAGGCGAGGAAGCACAGAGGCCCCCGGGAAGAAGTAGAGTAAGTAGACTGCTTGGGCACATCTTAGGATACACTGAGCTCCTCTTCTCTCGCTCCTTCTGGATGAATTCATGTCTCTTCAATGCACATTACTAACTCTACTTCTTCCTGGAGCCTCTGTGTTTCCTCGCCTCAAGTTTCCATGGATCATGACTGTGTCCAATGTTCCCTCTAATTTTTTTTCAGCACTGAGCAACATTTAAGTGGAACTTCATTGAAAGAAAAATGCTAATGCAGAGCTTAACAATAATTATAGGCCTATTAAATTGACATGGTGTCATTTTTGCTAAAGGTAGCCTATATAAACAATTTAATAACTTCATATTCTTCATATTTAAATATGTCTGAAAGTTTCATCCTACCTGTGTCAGTTTGGACTATTTCATCTAGCCACTCATGTTAAATGTTAGACAGACCTTTTTCTGGGGCGCCTGCTCTGCCTTTCTTTTCTCCATGGTAGCCTATAGCTGCTGGAGCAGGGCCCGCCAGGAGGAGCCTAAACAGCGCCGGCCCGAGCTCATGTGGCGCTGTGGGCGAGCTTCACTCCTGGCGCCCGGAGGAGGACAGCAGGGGTTGGGGTGCTAACGGAGGCAGAGCGCTAGCAGAGGTACAGAGAGCGCATGTCGAGAAACGGGACGCTGATTGGCCAAGAAGACTCGACACGTCACATCAAAGATCTTATTATTGAGGAGATGGCTCACTCCTATCTCAGAAACACTGGCGCAAAAAAGATTTTTAACCCCTGAAAAAAAATCGTTTGTGCGGTCAGAAAAATCTATTGCGCGGCCACTTTGACTGGGCTGCTCGGCCGCGCACACAGCTCAGAGGGAACACTGACTGTCTTGAGCCAGTCCTACCTCCTGTCGCCTGTCTTCAGTCTCCTGCCTCCTGTCTCCTACCTCCTGTCGCCTGTCTTCAGTCTCCTGCCTCCTGTCTCCTACCTCCTGTCGCCTGTCTTCAGTCTCCTGCCTCCTGTCTCCTACCTCGTCTCCTACCTCCTGTCGCCTGTCTTCAGTCTCCTGCCTCCTGTCTCCTACCTCGTCTCCTACCTCCTGTCGCCTGTCTTCAGTCTCCTGCCTCCTGTCTCCTACCTCCTGTCGCCTGTCTTCAGTCTCCTGCCTCCTACCTCCTGTCTCCTACCTCCTGTCTCCTGCCTCCTGCCTCGTCTCCTACCTCGTCTCCTACCTCCTGTCGCCTGTCTTCAGTCTCCTGTCTCCTGTCTCCTACCTCCTGTCTCCTACCTCCTGTCTCCTGCCTCCTGCCTCGTCTCCTACCTCGTCTCCTACCTCCTGTCGCCTGTCTTCAGTCTCCTGCCTCCTACCTCCTGTCTCCTACCTCCTGCCTCCTGCCTCGTCTCCTACCTCGTCTCCTACCTCCTGTCGCCTGTCTTCAGTCTCCTGCCCCCTGTCTCCTACCTCCTGTCTCCTACCTCCTGTCTCCTGCCTCCTGCCTCATCTCCTACCTCGTCTCCTACCTCCTGTCTCCTACATCCTGTCTCCTACATCCTGCCTCCTGCCTCCTGCCATGGCCCTGCTGATGCCCCTCCTCTCTCCCTTCTGCTTAATGGATCGTGGTTATCTGGATTGTGTTCCATGCATACTACTCATTATATGAATAATTTCTGTCACATTCATGTAATGTGCTGTAACTGTTACGTTGTTCATTCTGGTCACATGACATCTATTGCTTCTGTCCATCCAGGAGAGGGATCCTCCTCTGTTGCTCTCCTGAAGGTTTCTTCACTTTTTTCCCTGTGGAAGGTTTTTACTTTCTTTATTGGGGAGTTTTTCCTGATCCGATGTGAGGTCCCAGGACAGGATGTTAGGTTACAGACTGTAAAACCCTGAGGATAATTTGTAATTTGTGATTCTGGGATATATAAAATAAACTGAATTTAATTGAAAGAACAAGAACGCTCTGGTGGACGGCCAAGAACAGACAAACAAAGCCAGTGACTGTTGAACTGCTGTGTCTTCAGGGGCCGGTTTTTCAAATGTAATCATTTTGATCCCAAAAATCAGGATTAAACTGATCCCAGCAGGAGGATGGATTCATGGTGGATATCAGTAATAAAACTAGGTAACTAAAATTGGTGAGTTAAATAATACAATATTTATATCATGCATTTTACAGTATTTATATTTATTCATCAATTTCACTTGAATTGTTCAACAGGAAGTACATAAAGTAGGTAGGCTATGTAGGCTAGCAGCCTTTCAGTACAGCGAATTATACATATTTCGGCCCCATAAATGAATCCCCCAAACTGTCTTTGTTCATTAAACATTAATCACACTGACACAATCATCAGTCATGGACTCAAAAATAGTGTCTAACAATTGCATCTCTTATTGGTCGTCCAGTCGGGCCTCATTCTGACAGAATGCCGGAGGTTGGTCAGTGTCTCCAACGGGCTCAGGTGCATCAGGGACGTCATCACAGAGAAGGACTTTGCGCCTTGTCGCGATGTTGTGTAGGACAATGCAAGCAAGTATTATGTTGTGTAGGACAATGCAAGCAAGTATTATGTTGTGTAGGACAATGCAAGCAAGTATTATGTTGTGTAGGACAATGCAAGCAAGTATTATGTTGTGTCGGACAATGCAAGCAAGTATTATGTTGAATGCTTTCTGTGTTCCACTCTCAAGTACTTAAGGCAAAGCGCCTCTTCAGAACTCCATTTAAGCGCTCAATGGTGCATCTTGTTTTGCAATGAGCAGTGTTGAAGCGGGCCTGCTCAGGCGTGTTTGCAGCCAGAAAAGGGGTCATCGGTCATGGTAGAAGCAGGTAGGCACTGTCTCCTAATATGATACCATTTGGTCGGTTGGTTTGGAGCTCTCTATAGAGAGCGCTCTCCCTCAGGATGTGCGCATCATGGACAGACCCAGTCCACCGCGCAACGCAGTTTGTGACGAGGAGCTCAGCGTTGCCCACAAGTTGAACGTTGATGCTGTGTCTCCCCTTTCGGTTTACAAACTCCCACTCATCCTCATGAGGTGCTTGCATGTGCACATGGGGGCAGTCGATTGCTCCAATAGTATTGGGCATATTCCCCAAAAGAAAAAAGTTATGCTTGGCCTGGACGATCTGGTCATCTTTTGGAAATGAAACAAATTCATTAATCTGGCTGGCCAATGCAGTTGACACACTTTTCAGAACATCACAAACAGGTGATCTTTCCACACCCATGTAGTCACCCACAACTTGGTAGAAAGTCCCACACGCATAGAAGCGAAGAGCAATGAGGACCTGTTCCTCCAGACAGACCATGGCTCCTTTGGATTCTGTGTTGGCGGTTGGGCCTGAGAAGGTCCACAATATACTGAAAATCAGCTCTTCCGAAGCGAAACTGAGCATACAGCTCCTCACTGGTATATTTCTGCAGTGGATCTATACGCTCAACACCCTTTGACGGCATCTTCTCCTGTGGTGGCGATGGACAACACCTGCCATGTCACTGCCTCTCTGTGACCTTCTCTCTGAGTCCTCTGAGAAAGGCTGAATATACATATGGCTGTGTAAATTGGTCTTCCCAAACACACCTGTTAGCTTGATTGCTTTGGCTTGTGTTCAATTAATGGAATCATACCCAAGGACTATAAAATGATGCTTGCTACATCAAAGCGGTGGAACCATGGACTCAAAAAGCCCAAATTTCTCTGCTGCTGAAACCCACGCCCTACTGGAGGGTGTTAGGTGCCATTATAGGTCATTGGTAGGATCTTTTAGTTCTGCCAAGGGTGGTGAAGTGAGCAGCAAAATGAAGAAGGAAATTTGGGCTGGGGGTTTGGCCAGAAGAGGACAACAGAGAAACTAAGATTTCGGTGGAAGAATCTTAAGGCCAGGGCAACAAAAGACCACGCTGAACCCAAGAACAGCCAAACAGGCAACAACCCATATAAGAGGGGTGAATATACAGACATAGTCCTTGATATTATTGGAGGTGAAAAGTCGGAAGCTCTGCATGGGATCCAAGATGTTGCAGAGGATGGTGAGCCTGTGATGACAGCAGGAAGTGAGCCTTCTTCAGAAACATTTATTCTTAATCTCAGCCCTGTAATTGAGGGAGAAGGTCAATCACAGGTGGAGCCAGAAGGCCTAGTTCCCACAGGACCCCCAGAGAGAGGCTCAAAGCACCCAAAGAAAGATGACGCCTATAAGGTACTTCTGCAAAAAGAGACTGAAAGGGCAGAAGTACAGATCCATCTAGCAGAGGAACGGCTTGTTCTTGCCCGACTGCAGCAAACCAAGGCCAGACTTGAGATCCGCCTCCTAAAGGCCAAGCTTGGACAAGCTGGTCTCTCCACAGCAGACAAAGCAGATGATGATGATGATGATGATGATGACGACGACGATGACGATGAAGAAGAAGAAGAAGAACTGCTCATAAGAAGTATTTTGTACATTTAAGCCTTTTTTATCCAGTTAAATTCAATAAATCTTTGTTTGAAACCTGTTCGAAACATCCATCATGTATTTGTGAGTAAAGTATGTATTTATTTATTTGGTGTAGGTCTCAGATGAGCGGACTGCCTGTTTCCAAGAAATGGACAATGGAGGGGGATGTTTATATTGTTTGTTTGCTGTTCCGTTCAGTCCTATTTTCTGTTCAAATAAAGCATATTGGAGTGACCCCCCCCCCCCACTATTCTACCTGTTCTTTACATAGCTACATTGTGATAGCCCCATTTAGACCACAGGTAATCCAGATTTGGTGATCCTGAACAGTTTCAATCCGGATCAGAGTAATCCAATCCCACATTGCTTTGAAAAACCAGCATACGAATAAAATGGATTATGTGATCCTGGATAGCAGAAAAAGAGATTTTCAAATCTGGATCAGTTTGATCCAGATTTGAAAAAACCGGCCCCAGGTGAAGCTGGACTCACCTGATCTCCGGTATCTCTGCAGCAGCTATAGGAAACTCGGAGGCACAGGCTAAGCTCCATGCTGCAGAAGAAAACTGCATGAATTGAATACGGTGCCTGCAAGAAAAAAACAGTCTGTTGACGGTTCATATGGAGAAGCCCCGGATGTGTGTTGGTCTTCTCGCCTCTTATGGGGACCTCTACAGCTCGTCCTTGTACCTCTACTGCTATTCCCACACCTCTACAGCTCGTCCTTGTACCTCTACTGCTAGTCCCACACCTCTACAGCTCGTCCTTGTACCTCTACTGCTATTCCCACACCTCTACAGCTCGTCCTTGTACCTCTACTGCTAGTCCCACACCTCTACAGCTCGTCCTTGTACCTCTACTGCTATTCCCACACCTCTACAGCTCGTCCTTGTACCTCTACTGCTAGTCCCACACCTCTACAGCTCGTCCTTGTACCTCTACTGCTATTCCCACACCTCTACAGCTCGTCCTTGTACCTCTACTGCTATTCCCACACCTCTACAGCTCGTCCTTGTACCTCTACTGCTAGTCCCACACCTCTACAGCTCGTCCTTGTACCTCTACTGCTATTCCCACACCTCTACAGCTCGTCCTTGTACCTCTACTGCTAGTCCTTGTACCTCTACTGCTAGTCCTTGTACCTCTACTGCTAGTCCCACACCTCTACAGCTCGTCCTTGTACCTCTACTGCTAGTCCTTGTACCTCTACTGCTAGTCCTTGTACCTCTACTGCTAGTCCCACACCTCTACAGCTCGTCCTTGTACCTCTACTGCTAGTCCCACACCTCTACAGCTCGTCCTTGTACCTCTACTGCTAGTCCCACACCTCTACAGCTCGTCCTTGTACCTCTACTGCTAGTCCCACACCTCTACAGCTCGTCCTTGTACCTCTACTGCTAGTCCTTGTACCTCTACTGCTAGTCCTTGTACCTCTACTGCTAGTCCCACACCTCTACAGCTCGTCCTTGTACCTCTACTGCTAGTCCCACACCTCTACAGCTCGTCCTTGTACCTCTACTGCTAGTCCTTGTACCTCTACTGCTAGTCCCACACCTCTACAGCTCGTCCTTGTACCTCTACTGCTAGTCCCACACCTCTACAGCTCGTCCTTGTACCTCTACAGCTAGTCCTTGTACCTCTACTGCTAGTCCTTGTACCTCTACTGCTAGTCCCACACCTCTACAGCTAGTCCTTGTACCTCTACAGCTAGTCCCACACCTCTACAGCTCGTCCTTGTACCTCTACTGCTAGTCCCACACCTCTACAGCTCGTCCTTGTACCTCTACTGCTAGTCCCACACCTCTACAGCTAGTCCTTGTACCTCTACTGCTAGTCCTTGTACCTCTACTGCTAGTCCCACACCTCTACAGCTAGTCCTTGTACCTCTACAGCTAGTCCTTGTACCTCTACTGCTAGTCCCACACCTCTACAGCTCATCCTTGTACCTCTACAGCTCGTCCTTGTACCTCTACTGCTAGTCCCACACCTCTACAGCTCGTCCTTGTACCTCTACAGCTCGTCCTTGTACCTGTACAGCTAGTCCTTGTACCTCTACAGCTCGTCCTTGTACCTCTACTGCTAGTCCTTGTACCTCTACTGCTAGTCCCACACATCTACAGCTCGTCCTTGTACCTCTACTGCTAGTCCCACACCTCTACTGCTAGTCCTTGTACCTCTACGGCTAGTCCTTGTACCTCTATGGCTAGTCCCACACCTCTACTGCTAGTCCTTGTACCTCTACAGCTAGTCCTTGTACCTCTACTGCTAGTCCTTGTACCTCTACTGCTAGTCCCACACCTCTACAGCTAGTCCTTGTACCTCTACAGCTAGTCCTTGTACCTCTACTGCTAGTCCCACACCTCTACAGCTCGTCATTGTACCTCTACTGCTAGTCCTTGTACCTCTACTGCTAGTCCCACACCTCTACAGCTCGTCCTTGTACCTCTACTGCTAGTCCCACACCTCTACAGCTAGTCCTTGTACCTCTACTGCTAGTCCTTGTACCTCTACTGCTAGTCCCACACCTCTACAGCTCATCCTTGTACCTCTACAGCTCGTCCTTGTACCTCTACTGCTAGTCCCACACCTCTACAGCTCGTCCTTGTACCTCTACAGCTCGTCCTTGTACCTCTACAGCTCGTCCTTGTACCTCTACAGCTAGTCCTTGTACCTCTACTGCTAGTCCCACACCTCTACAGCTAGTCCTTGTACCTCTACAGCTCGTCCTTGTACCTCTACTGCTAGTCCTTGTACCTCTACTGCTAGTCCTTGTACCTGTACTGCTAGTCCCACACATCTACAGCTCGTCCTTGTACCTCTACTGCTAGTCCCACACCTCTACTGCTAGTCCTTGTACCTCTACGGCTAGTCCTTGTACCTCTATGGCTAGTCCCACACCTCTACTGCTAGTCCTTGTACCTCTACAGCTCGTCCTTGTACCTCTACAGCTCGTCCTTGTACCTCTACAGCTAGTCCTTGTACCTCTACTGCTAGTCCCACACCTCTACAGCTAGTCCTTGTACCTCTACTGCTAGTCCCACACCTCTACTGCTAGTCCTTGTACCTCTACGGCTTGTCCTTGTACCTCTATGGCTAGTCCCACACCTCTACAGCTAGTCCTTGTACCTCTACTGCTAGTCCCACACCTCTACTGCTAGTCCTTGTACCTCTACGGCTTGTCCTTGTACCTCTATGGCTAGTCCCACACCTCTACTGCTAGTCCTTGTACCTCTACTGCTAGTCCTTGTACCTCTACGGCTAGTCCTTGTACCTCTACTGCTAGTCCCACACCTCTACAGCTCGTCCTTGTACCTCTACAGCTCGTCCTTGTACCTCTACTGCTAGTCCTTGTACCTCTACTGCTAGTCCTTGTACCTCTACTGCTAGTCCCACACCTCTACTGCTAGTCCTTGTACCTCTACTGCTAGTCCTTGTACCTCTACGGCTAGTCCCAGACCTAAGTTTAAGGTTTAAGTTAATGAGTAGACTGGACTAAAGGGTTAAGTTAATGAGTAGACTGGACTAAAGGGTTAAGTTAATGAGTAGACTGGACTAAAGGGTTAAGTTAATGAGTAGACTGGACTAAAGGGTTAAGTTAATGAGTAGACTGGACTAAAGGGTTAAGTTAATGAGTAGACTGGACTAAAGGGTTAAGTTGCGCAGTAGACTGGACTAAAGGGTTAAGCACTGATCACGTTTAGTTTTTCTTTTAGAGATGAGACTGAAGTGGTTTTAACAACAATCTGTCACGAATGCAACATAAAATATGTTGTTACCGTGTCATGGTAAAAGGAGCCAACATAGTCCACTATGAAGATGCAATCCGTGGCAATTGCAGTCAAAGCAGCGAACACATTGAATCTCGCAGCAAATGTAATCTGCAGAGCAAAGAAACATCAGCACACATGGAACAAGCTGCAGATCAGTCAGGAGAGAAGAAGCGATGATGAAGATACTGACCAGAGCGCTGCTCGATGATGACATCACCCCAGCAGCCACCGTCAGAGATCCAGCTGTGAGGAACTGCAGGAAACCAGAAATGAAGACCCAAGATTTAAACCAACCAGAGACTAGATATTTTAGAATAGAGATTGTAATCCAGAGCTAAATATTAGAGATTGTAGGCTAAATATTAGTCTAGAGATTGTAGACTAGAGATTATAGTCCAGAGACTAGAGATTACAGATTAGAGATTTCAGATTACAGAGCAGAGACTAGGGATTACAGAGCAGAGACTAGGGATTACAGAGCAGAGACTACAGATTATAGAGCAGAGACTATGGGATTATAGAGCAGAGACTAGAGATTACAGAGCAGAGACTAGGGATTACAGAGCAGAGACTAGGGATTATAGAGCAGAGACTACGGGATTACAGAGCAGAGACTACGGGATTACAGAGCAGAGACTACAGATTATAGAGCAGAGACTACGGGATTATAGAGCAGAGACTACGGGATTATAGAGCAGAGACTACAGATTACAGAGCAGACTAGAGATTATAGAGCAGAGACTACAGATTACAGAGCAGAGATTACAGAGCAGACTAGAGATTATAGAGCAGAGACTACAGATTACAGAGCAGAGACTACAGATTTCAGAGACTAGACTTTATAGAGCAGAGACTACATATTATAGAGCAGAGACTATGGGATTATAGAGCAGAGACTAGAGATTACAGAGCAGAGACTACAGATTTCAGAGACTAGACTTTATAGAGCAGAGACTACAGATTATAGAGCAGAGACTATGGGATTATAGAGCAGAGACTAGAGATTACAGAGCAGAGACTACAGATTTCAGAGACTAGACTTTATAGAGCAGAGACTACAGATTATAGAGCAGAGACTATGGGATTATAGAGCAGAGACTAGAGATTACAGAGCAGAGACTAGGGATTATAGAGCAGAGACTACGGGATTACAGAGCAGAGACTAGAGATTACAGAGCAGAGACTAGGGATTATAGAGCAGAGACTACAGATTATAGAGCAGAGACTACGGGATTATAGAGCAGAGACTACGGGATTATAGAGCAGAGACTACAGATTACAGAGCAGACTAGAGATTATAGAGCAGAGACTACAGATTACAGAGCAGAGATTACAGAGCAGACTAGAGATTATAGAGCAGAGACTAGAGATTACAGAGCAGAGACTACAGATTTCAGAGACTAGACTTTATAGAGCAGAGACTACATATTATAGAGCAGAGACTAGGGATAATAGAGCAGAGACTAGGGATAATAGAGCAGAGACTAGGGATTAGCGACCGACGATGAGTAGAAACCAGAGTAGGGATTGGACACCCACATTTAGAGACCAAAGACAGATTACATTCCTATTTTTCTTCAGCTTTCATTCAATTAACATTTTAGAGATAAAATGTTTTCAGTTTCTTTCAGTCTTCAGACAAACAGCTGACTCACCACCATTGGGCCCCAGACGAAGGCGCCGCTGGAGGATGACACTTTATCGGAGTTGCTTGCCATCGAGATTCCCAACCCGAGGATCACTACACCAGAGATGATCTGCATCATCTGAGGACAGACAGACAGACAGACAGACTGCAGTCTTGAGTTATGTATAACGAACTAAAGTGGAACAAGCAATCCTTCACATTTCCTTTAGAGGTTTCTTTTGGTTGAATTGGGTTAAGTTCTGGAGTCTCACCCCGACGAACACGGGTCTTTCCCAGTTGCGGGCGGCGCGGTGAGCAGGATGGCCGGCCGGCGTCCCCGGAGGCGCAGGAGGAGGTGGAGGTGCAGGTAGGACGTGGACGTCGGGTTGAACCCTGGTCAGCGTCCTGATGCGCGTCACCCTGGTCACCCTGACCACGGTGGACGGCGCCGACATGTCTGAGCGGAGACGGCGGCGCTGCCGGCTTATGACTGAGCTCTGAGCCAATTACCGATCAGAGAATCAGAATCAGATGATTCAGAGACGCCTCACACACCGAGGTCACGTCTGATTTGTGGAATAACCAAATTAAAGTGGAGGACTTTGACTTTCAGCTTGAACATAAAACCGGCTGATTTTTGACGGTGGGTCACATGACAGCTGACTGGGTCACATGACGGTGGGTCACATGACAGCTGACTGGGTCACATGACGGTGGGTCACATGACAGCTGACTGGGTCACATGACGGCATAGAGGCGGGTTAATGAGTTATAGATTTTCATTTGTTTGACCTGATAAACTGATTCCAGATCAGTTCCTGATTACAGGCAGTAAAGCTGTGTGTTGTTTACTTCATCAGTTGCCATAGAAACTGTGTTTCCATAATAGCAACAGTCTCTTTCTGTGTGTGTGTGTGTGTGTGTGTGTGTGTATGTGTGTGTGTGTCTGTCCGTGTGTGTCTGTGTGTGTGTCTGTGTGAGAGAGACAGAGAGACAGAGAGAGAGAGAGAGCAGCATCACTATACCTTCACTGTCGCTCCTTTATGACATCACGACATCCGGCCAATCAGCTCTCTGACCGGGTTCCTCCAGCCAACGCTGTTTCATTTACTAGAGACGTTTCTATCTGCTACCTTAATATATAATATATATTTTATATATATATATATATATATATATATATATATATATATATATATATATATATATATAAAACCATATATATATATATCATCCATCAATCAGATCAGTCGGATCCAGTTTAAACCAGCTTGACAAGTCTGATGCGGTTTGAATAACTGTCTTCTTGATCTAAACTGTATACCAAATCAACCTTTATCAGTCCGGATTAAACTGGTTTAGACCGTCTCTGTACACCTGCAGTAAGAGATGTGTGTAAAAATGGATGCAGTTTAAATAATTTATCCCTAACAATATCAGAATTGCCTCTTTTTTTTAACATGGGTTACTTTTAACTTCTCCTGTCAACAGGAAGTCATATTAAAAACATTTTAGTCGCAGTATAACTTTATCAATAATCAAAGATTCAGAGACGCTTATGACCGCTGACATGTCCAGTGTAGAGGTAGATCCAATACAGCTTTACCCTAGCTCAGCATAAAGACTGGAACCAGGGGAAACTGTTAGCCTAGCTCAGCATAAAGACTGGAACCAGGGGAAACTGTTAGCCTAGCTCAGCATAAAGACTGGAACCAGGGGAAACTGTTAGCCTAGCTCAGCATAAAGACTGGAACCAGGGGAAACTGTTAGCCTAGCTCAGCATAAAGACTGGAACCAGGGGAAACTGTTAGCCTAGCTCAGCATAAAGACTGGAACCAGGGGAAACTGTTAGCCTAGCTCAGCATAAAGACTGGAACCAGGGGAAACTGTTAGCCTAGCTCAGCATAAAGACTGGAACCAGGGGAAACTGTTAGCCTAGCTCAGCATAAAGACTGGAACCAGGGGAAACTGTTAGCCTAGCTCAGCATAAAGACTGGAACCAGGGGAAACTGTTAGCCTAGCTCAGCATAAAGACTGGAACCAGGGGAAACTGTTAGCCTAGCTCAGCATAAAGACTGGAACCAGGGGAAACTGTTAGCCTAGCTCAGCATAAAGACTGGAACCAGGGGAAACTGTTAGCCTAGCTCAGCATAAAGACTGGAACCAGGGGAAACTGTTAGCCTAGCTCAGCATAAAGACTGGAACCAGGGGAAACTGTTAGCCTAGCTCAGCATAAAGACTGGAACCAGGGGAAACTGTTAGCCTAGCTCAGCATAAAGACTGGAACCAGGGGAAACTGTTAGCCTAGCTCAGCATAAAGACTGGAACCAGGGGAAACTGTTAGCCTAGCTCAGCATAAAGACTGGAACCAGGGGAAACTGTTAGCCTAGCTCAGCATAAAGACTGGAACCAGGGGAAACTGTTAGCCTAGCTCAGCATAAAGACTGGAACCAGGGGAAACTGTTAGCCTAGCTCAGCATAAAGACTGGAACCAGGGGAAACGGTTACCCTAGCTTCGCATAAAGACTGGAACCAGGGGAAACGGTTACCCTAGCTTAGCATAACAACTGGAACCAGGGGAAACTGTTAGACTAGCTTAGCACCAAAATTGGAAGGGGTAAACAAAACAAAAATATGCCAACACTTCCTTAGCATTTTATTACATGCTAGCCAATATGAAAGAAGTAATATTTTTCCACCTTGGTCTCCTTTCATTTATTCAGCCTCATGCTAATGGGCAGCTTGATTAGCTGCTAAGTTTCCTTCTGCAGATAATCAGGAAGTTAAACTCTTCTGAATTGATACACTTATGGTTTCAGTTTCCTATAAATAGAACATAATAAAGCTTCAGACGTTGTTACTGAGGCTCACTTAGCGAGCTAGCAACAAGCTAAATGAAGTAGCGTTTGCTCGTGCTGACAAAGACATACATTCTGGTGTTCGCAGCATTCAGCAGCTAGATGTTGCAGTTGTTTATTGGGGTGTAGAAACAATTAGCATTTAGAGTTTGCATTAAATATCTTGAAGAGACTAAATTAATTCAGAAGAAATCGCTTTGATTCGTAGATTCACCCACAAGTAAACACATTGTTTTGAATCAAATTCAACTTTGTTGAAGAAAGACACATGAATACCAATCATATAATTTATAGTCGATCAATAGGAAGCCGTCCTGACAGAGCTGGCCTCTGATTGGACGGAGAGTCCAACACGGGGGTCATCACGCTGCAACCACGACCTTGAAATCCAAGATGGCTGCTCCACTGTTAGCGGGCGAGCTAACGAGACACTAAGCCGACGGAGAGCTGTATTTTTCCTCTTCAGTAACTCTTTTATTAAATAAAAACAGTTATGATGATTCGTGCGGCGTTAGCTGTTAGCGGCTAGCCGTCGGCTCAGCTGTTGCCATGTTAAGAGCCGTTTAGCTCCAATCAAAATGCTTCCTCTGTGGTATTTAGCACCTGTAAGCTGGACACACTGGGATCTGTGGGACAAGGTGGGACTGTTCCTTTAACTGCCTGTCAGCGCCCCCTTGAGTCCGTCAGGTGAAGTGCTTCAGGCTGGCCGTGACGTACCGGTTCGTCTTTACAGTATTTACAGTCTCAGCACGACTTCTTTGGAATTTTATGCACAAGAAAACCGTGTTTCATTGAAGTTAATCTCAACACAAATCAGATCGATGGGATGTTTCAAGCGGTAAAATAAAGAAGATTCATTCAGAGGAACTTCATTTACACAGAAATACCAAGTAGACCATCAAGTAGAGTACGTACAGCGCAGCAGGTAGCTTCACACGTCAGCACATCCGTCACTCAGAACAGGAGCTTAGAAATGGATTCAAATAAATATGTGAGCGTCATTCATGAAAATGTGACCTTCAGGGTCATGGGTTGAACTTCAGCTCCAGCTGAAGGTTCATGTTTCCACCCGTGAGACAAATGGACCTCAGTGCAAATTGTGCGTCTGTAAACATCGAATAAGTCGGGTTATAATTGTTTCATAGTTTCATCAGTTTGTGAGCGGATGAAATGGTGGAAGCATCAGGAAACGTTGTGTAAACGGGTCGTGGACCGTGGAGCCGCACCGACTTCTTATCCACCCAAACAACCTTCAACCGGCAGCAGGAAACCAACCGCTCTGGTTCAAGGGTCACGAAGAGGTCCAGAGATAGATGTCTAAAGATCAAAAGTGCTGATTCAGCTCATCACAGAGTCTCAGGGCCTGGACTGAAGAGGTTCAGGTCCTGGGACTCTGGGGGACTGAAGAGATCAAAGAGCTTAAAGGGGCCTAAAGTTGAGGCGGCACATTCACATTTCTTGTTTTGTAATTTAGGACGCAAACGTCAAGCTCGGAACCCGAGACGAGGATTTAAAATCGAGGCTCGAAGTTTTGAACGAAACTCTAATTGAACCCTTTTCCCAGTTGATTAAACCCCTGTTGGTGCAGCTCTCCACGGAGACCAGGACGAGGTTCAGAATGAGGTCGTCAGTGAGGCGATGATCGGATGGAGAAGCTTCACAGTAAATCACCACCCTAAAAGGCTCTGCAGCGACCCATCGTGCTTTGCTCCCGTCGTCAATCCCCATGGGACTCGACCACCTTCTCGGCCAGGATCTCCTGGAAGGTGGAGAGCTGCTTCATCTGCTCCGTCTGCATGGAGTGCCTCCTCATCAGCTTCTTCTTCATCTTGAAGTCGGGGCCCCGCTTGGGCGAGGCGGGGGCCACGGGGACCAGGATCTTGTGCCCGGAGTGGATGGGGGAGGTGGGCTTGCCGTTGGCCCGGATGTCGGGGATGGGTCTCTGGGGGTTGATGTTGAGCGGAGGCAGGAAGCCGGGCCTGGTGTGGGAGATGTGGTCCAGGAGGAGGGTCCCGGAGCCCCGGCGCTCCAGCAGCCCCGGGGGCCGCCGACGCACAGTGACGGGCGACACCGAGTTGGGGATGTTCTCCAGAGACTCCCTGGAGGAGCTGGTGACCAGCGACAGGGGGGAGGCGTTGTACCTTCGCCGCTCCACAGACACCCGACCAGAGTCCGGAGACCCCGGGATGGACTCCGGGCAGAGGTGAGTGTCCGACTCGTAATGCTCCATCCGGGTCAGTTTGGGGTGGGCCAGGGCCCGGGCGGCGGCCGACCCGGGGGCCCCGGCGTTCTCCTGGGACTCAGGGGCCGTGTTCCTGCGGTACAGGATCTGATGCTGCTGGACTTTGTCGGCCCAGGAGGAACCGGAGAGGGCCGCGTAGTCCTCGGAGCAGGACCGGTCGATGATTTTGGGGGAGCAGGGGTCGTGGGTCTCGATGCTGTGCCGGCGCGACAGCCGAGGCCTCCCCTGCTCTGCGATGGACAGCCCGTTGATCTCGGAGATCGTCCTGCTCAGGTCGCCTCCCTCCTCCTGCAGGCCGCCGCCGGGAACCCCGCTCAGGACCGAGGGCGCCACCAGGCCCCAGGGCTCCGAGTTCAGCCTCTTCAGCAGCTTGCGTGGCGGCGGCCTCTTTTCTCCCGGAGGTCGAGCCGACGGTAAAGGCAACGCCGAGGTGAGCGCGAAGCTGAAGACGCCCCCCTCGTCTCTGGCCTCGTCTCCCGCCGGCGAGGACGTGCCGATCTCCACCTCGGAGGGAGACATGCAGGCCGGAGGCGGCTTGTCCACGATGCACGGCGAGGGGGGGGCGTTGAGGTACTGCTTGGTCTTCTTGGTGCCGGAAGGAGACGTGTCGGTGGTGATGATGATCACCTCCTTGCCTTTGGCCTTGCAGGCGTCCAGCAGCACCTGCAGCGTGTCGCGGTCTCCCTTGTTGATGGCGTGGACGAGGGCGGAGGAGCCGGAGTAGTCCTTGAGGCTCGGGTCGGCTCCGTTCTCCAGCAGGAGCGAGACCACCTCCTTCCCCGCCTGCTCGGCACAGGCGTGCATCAGCGCCGTCCTCCCGCTCTTGTCGGGGATGTTCGGGTCGGCGCCTTTCTCCAGCAGGTACCTCACCATCCTCTGCCGGGTCTGCGGGTCGTCGTAGCTCGCCAGGCAGGCGGCGGAGATCGGCGTCTCGCCGCGCTCGTTGCCCTCGTTGATGTAAGCTCCGCCCTCCAGCAGCAGACGGGTCAGCCTCAGCTTCCCCTGAAAGACGGCTTTGAGGAGGGCGTTACCCTCGGTCTGCAGCGGGCCTCCGTCTCCCATGATGCACTGCTCAGACCTCCTGGTCACGAGGAGTCACGTGACCTGCAGCACAAACACAGTTCAGACCGAGGAGGACACGGATCAAACCACCACGACTCGGCTCTTTGACGTCTTCAAAAAGAATCAAACCTGTTAGCGTTGACGAGGTCGGAGGTGATCGGTTCTTTATCGGTCCTCGTCTCAAACTTCCTCTCTCTGTCTCTTTGTCTCTTTGTCTCTCTCTCTCTCTCTCTCTCTCTCTATATATATATATATATATATATATATATATATATATATATATATATATATATATATATATGAAATACACAAATACTGCTGTCTGTGTAAAGTCAGATACTAGTGTACTGTGTGTACTAAACACGTTATCAGTGTTTCATGTTGACACACAGCTGGACCTTGAACCTGTCGCCTGTTTTTAGACTCAACCTGACCTCAGATACACAATATAACTATACATGCTATATATATATATATATATATATATATATATATATATATATATATATATATATATATATATATATATAGTATAGTATACACACAATATATATAAGTATATACACAATATAACTATATATACTATATATATATATATATAAGTATATACACAATACAACTATATATATATAAGTATATACACACTATAACTATATATACAATATATAAGTATATATACAATATACACACGATATATAACTAGATATACACAATGTATAACTACACAACTGTGTATATATCTATATACAGTATATATATATATATATATATATATATATATATATATATATATATATATATATATATATATGTATATATAATGAATGAATATATAAGTACCTTCACCAACTGGTTCCTAAAGTATTTTACTGGATACATTCAGTACATTTTGCAAATACTTTAGTACTGAAGTGACATAGTGAAGTACTGCTTCCTCTGTAGTATTAGTACTAGTGACGTCATGAGAATCTAAAGCACCTGCAGCAGGTCACGTGTCTCTGCTGCCACTCAGGTGCATGATGAAGATGAGGACGATGAAGGCGTGTGGCGGAATGCGGCTCTACGTCACGCGCTGACGCAGTGCTTCTATATTTACACGGTCCACGCAGCGTGCGCGTGCGTTCATGCACACACGCACGGGATATGGTGTGTTTTTGCTGCATCATCATCCTCATCATCGTCATACCATTTTATCCCTTTAAAATCACCGAATACCGACAAAACACGCATACACGCACGCCCACACGCGCACGGACACGCGCCCCGGGAGACGCGCTCCGTTTGCAGCATCTGATGAAGATGGAGGAAGAGGAAGATGGAGATGAGGAAGAGGAAGACATGCGGAGCGCTTTTCTTTCTCACCACCGAGCTGAAGAGGCTTCATCATCTTCATCATCTTCATCACCGGACCGACCGTTACCGACCGGCACTGACGGTGCCGACTGTTTACTGACTGAGGAGCGCTGCACCGACACTCCTCCTCCTCCTCCTCCTCTTCCTCTTCCTCCTCTTCCTCCTGTCAGAGCCGCTGCGACCAGACTCCGTCACGTTATTAAAGTTTAAATAAGAACAACTTCATGTATTTATTATTTATATATATCAATACATTTCAACAAATATAGACATATATTTATATATATACATTCATACAGAAATATATGTGCATATATGTAAGAGAGATCACATTACTCCTGTAGCTGCTCTCCACTGGATTCCTGTAAGATCAAGAATCACAATTAAACTAATTCTCCTCGCCATCATATCTTAAGGAGGTCATAGTACCATATTACCCCACTAGAGAACTCATAGTACCATATTACCCCACTAGAGGACTCATAGTACCATATTACCCCACTAAAGATCATAGTACCATATTACCCCACTAGAGAACTCATAGTACCATATTACCCCACTAAAGATCATAGTACCATATTACCCCACTAGAGAACTCATAGTACCATATTACCCCACTAGAGAGCTTATAGTACCATATTACCCCACTAGAGAACTCATAGTACCATATTACCCCACTAGAGAGCTCATCGTACCATATTACCCCACTAGAGAACTCATAGTACCATATTACCCCACAAGAGAGGTCATAGTACCATATTACCCCACTAGAGAGCTCATCGTACCATATTACCCCACTAGAGAGCGTATAGTACCATATTACCCCACTAGAGATCATAGTACCATATTACCCCACTAGAGATCATAGTACCATATTACCCCACTAGAGAACTCATAGTACCATATTACCCCACTAGAGAGCTTATAGTACCATATTACCCCACTAGAGAACTCATAGTACCATATTACCCCACTAGAGAGCTCATCGTACCATATTACCCCACTAGAGAACTCATAGTACCATATTACCCCACTAGAGAGCTCATCGTACCATATTACCCCACTAGAGAGCTTATAGTACCATATTACCCCACTAGAGAGCTCATAGTACCATATTACCCCACTAGAGAGCTCATCGTACCATATTACCCCACTAGAGAACTCATAGTACCATGTTACCCCACTAGAGAACTCATAGTACCATATTACCCCACTAGAGAGCTCATCGTACCATATTACCCCACTAGAGAGCTTATAGTACCATATTACCCCACTAGAGAGCTCATAGTACCATATTACCCCACTAGAGAACTCATAGTACCATATTACCCCACTAGAGAACTCATAGTACCATGTTACCCCACTAGAGAACTCATAGTACCATATTACCCTACTAGAGAACTCATAGTACCATATTACCCCACTAGAGAGCTCATAGTACCATATTACCCCACTAGAGAACTCATAGTACCATATTACCCCACTAAAGATCATAGTACCATATTACCCCACTAAAGATCATAGTACCATATTACCCCACTAGAGAGATCATAGTACCATATTACCCCACTAAAGAGGTCATAGTACCATATTACCCCACTAGAGAGGTCATAGTACCATATTACCTCACTAGAGAACTCATAGTACCATATTACCCCACTAGAGAACTCATAGTGCCATATTACCCCACTAGAGAACTCATAGTACCATATTACCCCACTAGAGAACTCATAGTACCATATTACCCCACTAAAGATCATAGTACCATATTACCCCACTAGAGAGGTCATAGTACCATATTACCCCACAAGAGAGGTCATAGTACCATATTACCCCACTAGAGAGGTCATAGTACCATATTACCCCACTAGAGATCATAGTACCATATTACCCCACTAGAGATCATAGTACCATATTACCCCACTAGAGATCATAGTACCATATTACCCCACTAGAGAGGTCATAGTACCATATTACCCCACTAGAGATCATAGTACCATATTACCCCACTAGAGAGATCATAGTACCATATTACCCCACTAGAGAGATCATAGTACCATATTACCCCACTAGAGATCATAGTACCATATTACCCCACTAGAGATCATAGTACCATATTACCCCACTAGAGGTCATAGTACCATATTACCCCACCAGAGATCATAGTACCATATTACCCCACTAGAGGTCATAGTACCATATTACCCCACTAGAGAGGTCATAGTACCATATTACCCCACTAGAGAGGTCATAGTACCATATTACCCCACTAGAGGTCATAGTACCATATTACCCCACTAGAGAGGTCATAGTACCATATTACCCCACTAGAGGTCATAGTACCATATTACCCCACTAGAGCATTACGCTCACTGAATGCAGGGTTACTTGTGATTCCTCGAGTCTTAAAAGTTGGGAGTAGAGCTTTCAGTTATCGGGCTCCTCTTCTGTGGAATTAGCTTCCACTTTCAGTTCGGGGGACAGACAGTCACCTTATTTAAGAATAGACTGAAGACTTTCCTCTTTGATAGCGCTTATACTTAGACTGTTTCAGGTCTATAGTTAGACTGGTTCAGGTCTATAGTTAGACTGGTTCAGGTCTATAGATAGGACTGGTTCAGGTCTATAGTTAGACTGGTTCAGGTCTATAGTTAGACTGGTTCAGGTCTATAGTTAGGACTGGTTCAGGTCTATAGTTAGACTGGTTCAGGTCTATAGTTAGACTGGTTCAGGTCTATAGTTAGGACTGGTTCAGGTCTATAGTTAGACTGGTTCAGGTCTATAGTTAGACTGGTTCAGGTCTATAGTTACTGGTTCAGGTCGATAGTTAGACTGGTTCAGGTCTATAGTTAGGACTGGTTCAGGTCTATAGTTAGACTGGTTCAGGTCTATAGTTAGGACTGGTTCAGGTCTATAGTTACTGGTTCAGGTCTATAGTTAGACTGGTTCAGGTC
>NC_136600.1:27460008-27472508 GCF_910589615.1 Taurulus bubalis
CCTTCATCTTGTCATGCTCCAGCTTCTCCTTCTGCTTCATCTTGTCGTGCTCCAGCTTCTCCTTCTGCTTCATCTTGTCATGCTCCAGCTTCTCCTTCTGCTTCATCTTGTCGTGCTCCAGCTTCTCCTTCTGCTTCATCTTGTCGTGCTCCAGCTTCTCCTTCTGCTTCATCTTGTCATGCTCCAGCTTCTCCTTCTGCTTCATCTTGTCATGCTCCAGCTTCTCCTTCTGCTTCATCTTGTCGTGCTCCAGCTTCTCCTTCTGCTTCATCTTGTCGTGCTCCAGCTTCTCCTTCTGCTTCATCTTGTCGTGCTCCAGCTTCTCCTTCTGCTTCATCTTGTCGTGCCCCCCAGCTGCTGCTCCTTTGAGGACTACAAGCTCACCACCCAGTGGCTCCTGAACCAGACCAGTCAGCGTCCCAAGGTGGCTGTGATCTGTGGTTCTGGTCTCGGCCTGCTGGCTGATGGCGCCGCCAACAAGCAGACCTTCAGGTACCAGGACATCCCCAACTTCCCCGTCAGCACAGGTGAGTAGGCCCCACCCACTGCTGCCTGAAGGGGCGGGGCTTCAGCTGGTCCTTCTGTTGTCTTCCTCCCTCTTCTGGTCTCATTCCAGGCTCTTATATGTTTTAGTCTTTAATTACGTTTTTCTCTGTCGCTCTCTCTCTGTCTGTCTGTCTGTCTCTCCCTCAGTTACGGGTCATGAAGGCTGTCTGGTGTTTGGGACGATTGAGAACACTTCCTGTGTCTTCATGCAGGGTCACTTCCACCTGTACGAAGGTTATTCTCTCTGTCAGGTGAGTCCTCACCGAGTCCACAAGTGCTTCCTGTGAAGGGACACAACCTGAATCTGAACCTGGACCAAGAGTTGCAAGAGTCTGAAATCGACCATAAAAACCTTGGTCATGAAGCAGCAGGATGAGGAGTAGCACCTTTGTAGTCCTCTGATTGTTCACCTGTCTGTCCACCTGTCTGTCTCTCTCCCCGTCTCAGGTGACGTTCCCAGTGAGGATCTTTAAGCTGATGGGGGTGGAGACCGTGCTGGTGACCAACGCCTCTGGAGGAATCTGTCCGGACTTTAAAGTCGGCGACATCATGATCATCAAAGACCACATCAACCTGCCGGGATTCGCCGGACAACACCCACTGTGTGGACCCAACGATGAGCGGTGGGGCCTGGAGGACCGGTGGTGCCTCCCTGTTACGTTGACTGAATATTACATTGATTCATCTGATACTTATTAGAGTGCACTGCTGTTCGTGGTTTTAGCTATGAATGGTTAATCTCTCGTCTGACTTCCTGTCTGTGTAGTTTTGGGATCCGGTTCCCCTGCATGTCCGATGCGTACAGTAAGGATCTGAGGCGGCTGACGTTGGACGTGGGCAACGAGCTCGGCTGCAGTGACTTCATCCGAGAGGGAGTTTACTGCATGGTGAGCGGACCGAACTTCGAAACCATCGCTGAGGCCAGAATGCTACTGATCCTGGGCTGCGACTCTGTGGGTAAGACAGGAAGAGAGGCGATCTAGGTCTAGGATCATGGGTCTGCGAACACTCTTCCTAGGGGTCCTGAAAATGGTTCTGAAGGTCCTTGACAAGGATTTCAAATTCCTATGGGTTCTGGATGAAATTATAGGGTTTCTGGAGTGATTCCTATCTGTCTTTGAGTAGCTTTAATGGTCCTTGAGGAGTTTCTGGGGCCTCTACGGGTTCTTTAGGCGTTTCTACGGTCCTTGAGAAAGGCCTGTGGGTCTCTGAGAAGTCTGCAGGGATTCTTGGGTCCATTGAGGAGGATCTATATGTTCTTTAGAAGAGGAATATCCCAGGAGATCATGCATGTCGGTATGAACATGACGCTATCGACCAGCAGGAACCAGAACATCGGCGGGTTCTCATTAAATATGAACGAGAGCGAGTGGAAGGAACCCTTTAACTCCACAAACCGTGTGGTACGATCCGGGTGGTTGATGAAGTCACATGACATACATCTCCTAGTGTGATTACACTGACTGTTGAATACCAGCAGCACTCTGGTCCCACCAGCTGCTGACACTGGAACCAGTTCACATACTGCTTTCCCTCTCCTCCTCAGGTATGAGTACAGTTCCTGAAGTGACGGTGGCAAAGCACTGTGGACTCAGAGTTCTTGGTCTGTCCCTCATCACCAACATGGTCAGTAATTAAAATGCTAGTCTGTGGACAAGTGAATGTCTGTGGCCATAACCCCTAACTCCTAACCCCTAGCCCCTAGCCCCTAACCACTAACCCCTAGCCCCTCACCACTAGCCCCTAGCCCCTCACCACTAACCACCAGCCCCTAGCTCCTAGCCCCTAGCCGCTAACCTCTAACCCCTAACCCGCTGACGTACCTTTGTCGTGCTGCAGGTGTCTCTGGACTACAGTCGGGAGGAGAAGGTGAACCACGAGGAGGTTCTTCAGATCAGTAAGATGAGGGCCGAGGTTTTGCAGAAAATGGTCACCATGTTGATCTCCCGCTGCCAGCGGCAGAGCATCAACACCCACTGACCGTCAACACCAACACAACAACAACACGTCAACACCAACACAACAAGACAGATAAAGACCAACACAACAGCAACAACACAGATAAAGACCAACAACAACACAACAACAACAACACGTCAACAACAACACAACAAGACAGATAAAGACCAACACAACAGCAACAACACAGATAAAGAACAACAACAACAACAACACAACAACAACAACACGTCAACAACAACACAACACAGATAAAGACCAACAACACCAACACAACAACAACACGTCAACACCAACACAACACATATAAAGTCCAACAACACCAACACAACACGTCAACACCAACACAACAACAACACGTCAACACCAACACAACAACAACACGTCAACACCAACACAACAAGACAGATAAAGACCAACACAACAGCAACAACACAACACAGATAAAGACCAACAACAACAACAACACAACAACAACAACACGTCAACAACAACACAACACAGATAAAGACCAACAACACCAACACAACAACAACACGTCAACACCAACACAACACATATAAAGTCCAACAACACCAACACAACACGTCAACACCAACACAACACATATAAAGTCCAACAACACCAACACAACACGTCAACACCAACACAAGACAGATAAAGACCAACAACACAACAACAACAACACGTCAACACCAACACAACAACAACAACAACACGTCAACAACAACACAACACAGATAAAGACCAACAACACCAACACAACAACACAGATAAAGACCAACACAACAGCAACAACACAACACAGATAAAGACCAACAACAACACAACAACAACAACACGTCAACACCAACACAACAACAACAACACGTCAACAACAACACAACACAGATAAAGACCAACAACACCAACACAACAACAGCACGTCAACAACAACACAACACAGATAAAGACCAACAACACCAACACAACAACAACACGTCAACAACAACACAACACAGATAAAGACCAACAACACCAACACAACAACAACACGTCAACAACAACACAACACAGATAAAGACCAACAACACAACAACAACACGTCAACACCAACACAACACAGATAAAGACCAACAACACCAACACAACACGTCAACACCAACACAACACAGATAAAGACCAACAACACCAACACAACAACAACACGTCAACACCAACACAACACAGATAAAGACCAACAACACCAACACAACACGTCAACACCAACACAACACAGATAAAGACCAACAACACCAACACAACACGTCAACACCAACACAACAACAACAACACAACACAGATAAAGACCAACAACACCAACACAACAACAACACGTCAACACCAACACAACACATATAAAGTCCAACAACACCAACACAACAACAACACGTCAACACCAACACAACACAGATAAAGACCAACAACACCAACACAACACGTCAACACCAACACAACAGCAACAACACAACACAGATAAAGACCAACAACACCAACACAACACGTCAACACCAACACAACAGCAACAACACAACACAGATAAAGACCAACAACACCAACACAACACGTCAACACCAACACAACAGCAACAACACAACACAGATAAAGACCAACAACACCAACACAACACGCCAACACAACAACACAACACAGATAAAGACCAACAACACCAACACAACACGTCAACACCAACACAACACAGATAAAGACCAACAACACCAACACAACACGTCAACACCAACACAACACAGATAAAGACCAACAACACCAACACAACACGTCAACACCAACACAACAGCAACAACACAACACAGATAAAGACCAACAACACAACAACAACACGTCAACACCAACACAACACAGATAAAGACCAACAACACGTCAACACCAACACAACAACAACAACACAACACAGATAAAGACCAACAACACCAACACAACAACAACACGTCAACACCAACACAACACATATAAAGTCCAACAACACCAACACAACAACAACACGTCAACACCAACACAACACAGATAAAGACCAACAACACCAACACAACACGTCAACACCAACACAACAGCAACAACACAACACAGATAAAGACCAACAACACCAACACAACACGTCAACACCAACACAACAGCAACAACACAACACAGATAAAGACCAACAACACCAACACAACACGTCAACACCAACACAACAGCAACAACACAACACAGATAAAGACCAACAACACCAACACAACACGCCAACACAACAACACAACACAGATAAAGACCAACAACACCAACACAACACGTCAACACCAACACAACACAGATAAAGACCAACAACACCAACACAACACGTCAACACCAACACAACAGCAACAACACAACACAGATAAAGACCAACAACACCAACACAACACGTCAACACCAACACAACAGCAACAACACAACACAGATAAAGACCAACAACACCAACACAACACGTCAACACCAACACAACAGCAACAACACAACACAGATAAAGACCAACAACACCAACACAACACGTCAACACCAACACAACAGCAACAACACAACACAGATAAAGACCAACAACACCAACACAACACGTCAACACCAACACAACAGCAACAACACAACACAGATAAAGACCAACAACACCAACACAACACGCCAACACAACAACACAGATAAAGACCAACAACACCAACACAACACGTCAACACCAACACAACACAGATAAAGACCAACAACACCAACACAACACGTCAACACCAACACAACAGCAACAACACAACACAGATAAAGACCAACAACACAACAACAACACGTCAACACCAACACAACACAGATAAAGACCAACAACACCAACACAACACGTCAACACCAACACAACAACAACAACACAACACAGATAAAGACCAACAACACCAACACAACACGTCAACACCAACACAACACAGATAAAGACCAACAACACCAACACAACACGTCAACACCAACACAACAGCAACAACACAACACAGATAAAGACCAACAACACCAACACAACACGTCAACACCAACACAACAGCAACAACACAACACAGATAAAGACCAACAACACCAACACAACACGCCAACACAACAACACAGATAAAGACCAACAACACCAACACAACACGTCAACACCAACACAACAGCAACAACACAACACAGATAAAGACCAACAACACCAACACAACACGTCAACACCAACACAACAGCAACAACACAACACAGATAAAGACCAACAACACCAACACAACACGTCAACACCAACACAACAGCAACAACACAACACAGATAAAGACCAACAACACCAACACAACACGTCAACACCAACACAACAGCAACAACACAACACAGATAAAGACCAACAACACCAACACAACACGCCAACACAACAACACAGATAAAGACCAACAACACCAACACAACACGTCAACACCAACACAACACAGATAAAGACCAACAACACCAACACAACACGTCAACACCAACACAACAGCAACAACACAACACAGATAAAGACCAACAACACAACAACAACACGTCAACACCAACACAACACAGATAAAGACCAACAACACCAACACAACACGTCAACACCAACACAACAACAACAACACAACACAGATAAAGACCAACAACACCAACACAACACGTCAACACCAACACAACACAGATAAAGACCAACAACACCAACACAACACGTCAACACCAACACAACAGCAACAACACAACACAGATAAAGACCAACAACACCAACACAACACGTCAACACCAACACAACAGCAACAACACAACACAGATAAAGACCAACAACACCAACACAACACGCCAACACAACAACACAGATAAAGACCAACAACACCAACACAACACGTCAACACCAACACAACACAGATAAAGACCAACAACACCAACACAACACGTCAACACCAACACAACAGCAACAACACAACACAGATAAAGACCAACAACACAACAACAACACGTCAACACCAACACAACACAGATAAAGACCAACAACACCAACACAACACGTCAACACCAACACAACACAGATAAAGACCAACAACACCAACACAACACGTCAACACCAACACAACAGCAACAACACAACACAGATAAAGACCAACAACACCAACACAACACGTCAACACCAACACAACACAGATAAAGACCAACAACACCAACACAACACGTCAACACCAACACAGCAGCAACAACACAACACAGATAAAGACCAACACCTCTACTAATATCTGACTGTATTGTTGCGTCGTTGTGTTTCACTGATGTGTACCTTTGTGTTGAAACTTACGACCTGACAATAAAAATGTATTTTTAAAAACTGAAGACTCTGATTAAACAAAAGCTGAGAGATGGAACGTTTCTTTTTTACTCCTCCACTTATTTGTGATGGTGTTTATAACACGTTGGACACTTTAGTGAAGCTGTGATTATCATGTGTAACAAACACGTCTTTTCAGGTGAGTTCAACACTGATTAAAGCTGCAGATGGTCATGTTCTGCCTTCACCTCCTTCCATTCACCCATGTGGTGCTTGTGAGGGTTACCTGCTGCACACCTGTCTACAGGGTAGATAATAACGCTTCTAATCATAATGATAATACAAATACAAATAATATTGATAATAATGATAATAGTAATAATAATAATGTATTATTATTATTATTATTATTAACATTAATATTATTATATAACATAATGAAACATCCGGAACAGCAGGAGGCGCAGTGCAGCTTTCACTGTGACGCTCCTCTTTTATTGTGAAGGACACAGACCGGAAGTGTTGTTGTTGTTGGCGGAAGGCTAACAGAGCTAACGTGGCTCCCGGAGCTGTTCGGCCGCTCGGCGCCTCGCGCAGGCCTCCAGGTAACGTCCTCCTCGCGGCTGCAGCGCAGCGGCTCCGGTGGTCGCTGCTTCCGGTTCTCGGTTATTATTTTACAGCTGGAACGTGAACAACACGGAGCAGCCGCTGCGCATGCGTTATGAGGTAGCGTAGCTACTGCTAGCTGCTAACACAACATGCATAACACACGTTAGTGTCTGTTTACTGCTCTTACATGCACACAACAACAACAACAACACTTTGTATTTACCATGTAAACAACGTCTCACGGTTCACACGAAGAAGAAAACACACGAAGAAGAAAACACGAAGAAGAAAACACACGAAGAAGAAGTGACGAGAACTTTACTGTAGAATGTATAAACATGGTATTGTTCCTGGTATTGTTCCTGGTACTGATCCTGGTACTGATCCCTGTATTGATCCTGGTACTGATCCTGGTACTGATCCCTGTATTGATCCTGGTACTGATCCCTGTACTGATCCTGGTACTGATCCTGGTACTGATCCCTGTATTGATCCTGGTACTGATCCCTGTACTGATACTGGTACTGATCCCTGTATTGATCCTGGTACTGATCCCTGTATTGATCCTGGTATTGATCCTGGTATTGTTCCGAGTATTGATCCCTGTATTGATCCTGGTATTGATCCTGGTATCGTTCCTAGTATTGTTCCTAGTACTGATCCCTGTATTGATCCTGGTATTGATCCTGGTACTGATCCCAGTATTGATCCCAGTATTGATCCTGGTACTGATCCTGGTATCGTTCCTAGTATTGATCCTGGTACTGATCCCTGTATTGATCCTGGTATTGTTCCGAGTATTGATCCCTGTGCTTCCAGCAGATGGAGCGGCGGCGTGCAGCCCAGGAGGACGTGTGTCCTCTGCAGAGTAAATCGATGAGGACGGACGGAGAGACTGTCCTCATCAAACTGGAGAGGAAGTCTCGCACAGGAAGTTCCACTGGGGGCCGACAGGAAGAGAGAACACCTGTCTCAGGTGACGCGGAGGTGAAGTGTGACATCATGATGACGGGACCCTGTGTCAATAAAGTTTGGTTGAATTCTCCCAGTGAGGCCAGTGAGGACGAACTGGGACGACTGGACATCGACCTGGACAGGAAGTCCAGAACACACAACCTGACGTCCAGCAACGTGCGCGCCATCCTGCACGTGAGACACACACACACACACACACACACACACACACACACACACACACACACACACACACACACACACACACACAGGAGTGGGGACAAGGACTTGTTGTATACAGAGTCAAAATACAGGTTTAGCAAGGCGGTGAGAGATGCTAAACGACTGCACTCTGAGAAACTGCAACAGCAGCTATCAGCAAGTGACTCTGCTTCTGTCTGGAGAGTCTCAGGCAGATTACCAGCTACAAGCCGAAAACCCCCCACGCCATGAATGACCTCCGCCTGGCAGACGAGCTGAACAAGTTCTACTGTCGCTTTGATAGACAATGGAGCAGTCCTGACGCCGTCCCCCACAGGCCCATCAGCCAGCCACAAACCATCAGCCCACCCTCCCCCAGTGCATCAGGGGCCCGCCCTGAAGCACTGTGCTGATCAGCTGTCTCTGGTGTTCACTGAGATCTTCAACACCTCCCTGGAGACATGTCACGTTCCAGCCTGCTTCAAGGCCTCCACCATCACCCCGTCCCCAAGAAACCCAGGATCACAGGACTCAATGACTACAGGCCCGTCGCCCTGACCTCTGTGGTCATGAAGTCCTTTGAACGCCTGGTCCTGTCCCACCTCAAAACCCTGACTGACCCACTCCTGGACCCTCTGCAGTTCACCTACAGGGTCAACAGGTCTGTAGACGGTGCTGTCAACATGGCCCTCCACCACATCCTCCAGCATCTGGACTCCAGGAACCTACGCCAGGATCCTGTTCGTGGACTTCAGCTCTGCCTTCAACACCATCATCCCGTCTCTGCTGCAGGACAAGCTCTCCCAGCTGCAGGTGCCCGACTCCACCTGCAGGTGGATCACAGACTTCCTGACTGACAGGAAGCAGCACGTGAAGCTGGGGAAACCCGTCTCAGGCTCTCGGACCATCAGCACCGGTTTCCCCCAAGGCTGCGTTCTTTCCCCGCTGCTCTTCTCCCTGTACACCAACAGCTGCACCTCCAGTCACCAGTCCGTCAAGCTCCTGAAGTTCGCGGATGACACCACCCTCATCGGACTCATCTCTGGTGGGGACGAGTCCGCCTACAGGTGGGAGACTGACCACCTGGAGACCTGGTGCAGCCAGAACCACCTGGAGCTCAACGCTCTGAAGACAGTGGAGATGGTTGTGGACTTCAGAAAGAATGCAGCCCCACCTGCCCCTCTCATCCTGTGTGACTCCCCCGTCGACGCTGTGGAGTCCTTCCGCTTCCTGGGCTCCATCATTTCCCAGGACCTCAAGTGGGAGCTGAACATCAGCTCCATCACTAAGAAGGCCCAGCAGAGGATGTTCTTCCTGAGGCAGCTGAGGAAATTCAACCTGCCAAAGAAAATGATGGTGCAGTTCTACACTGCCATCGTGATTTAGACATCATTGCACTGCTGCTGTCGTTGATTGTTGTTTGTCTCGTCTAATGTCTAATGTCTAATGTTTAATGTTTAATGTTTAATGTCTAATGTCTAATGTCTAATGTTTAATGTTTAATGTCTAATGTCTAATGTTTAATGTTTAATGTCTAATGTCTAATGTCTAATGTTTAATGTCTAATGTCTAATGTCTAATGTCTAGTGTTTAATGTTTAATGTCTAATGTCTAATGTTTAATGTCTAATGTTTAATGTCTAATGTCTAATGTCTAATGTTTAATGTCTAATGTCTAATGTTTAATGTCTAATGTCTAATGTCTAATGTCTAATGTTTAATGTCTAATGTCTAATGTCTAATGTTTAATGTCTAATGTCTAATGTCTAATGTCTAATGTCTAATGTCTAATGTCTAATGTTTAATGTCTAATGTCTAATGTCTAATGTCTAATGTTTAATGTCTAATGTCTAATGTTTAATGTCTAATGTCTAATGTCTAATGTCTATTGTTTAATGTTTAATGTCTAATGTTTAATGTCTAATGTTTAATGTCTAATGTCTAATGTCTAATGTCTAATGTCTAATGTTTAATGTCTAATGTCTGCACCTTCCGCCCAACCAAATTCCTCGTCTGTGCAAACATTCCTGGCAATAAATGGTTTCTGATTCTGATTCTGACACACACACACACGGACACACACACACGGACACACACACACACACGGACGGACACACACACGGACACACACACACGGACACACACACGGACACACACACACGGACAGACACACACACACACACGGACACACACACACACACGGACACACACGGACACACACGCACACACGGACACGGACACACACACACGGACACACACACACACACGGACGGACACACACACGGACACACACACACGGACACACACACGGACACACACACACGGACAGACACACACACACACACGGACACACACACACACACGGACACACACGGACACGGACACACACACACGGACACACACACGGACACACACACGGACACACACACACACGGACACACACACACACACGGACACACACACGGACACACACACACACACACACACGGACACACACACGGACACACACACACACGGACACACACACACACGGACACACACACGGACACACACACACACACGGACACACACACACAGAGCATCAGAATATGAATGTGCCTTGTTGTTTTGATGCACAGCACTAAACATAACAAGGGAAAACATTGATATAAAATCATGACTCAATATGTTTTAAAGAAAGAGTGAACCGTGTGTCTCATGCTGTGTCCCAGGAGGTGATCACACACGAGCGGGTGGTGGCCATGATGAAAGCTGCCATCAGAGACACGCAGGACCTGCCCATGTTTGTAAGTGTTCTCTGTTCTCTACCTGTTCAGGTTCTCTACCTGTTCAGGTTCTCTGTTCTCTACCTGTTCAGGTTCTCTGTTCTCTACCTGTTCAGGTTCTCTGTTCTCTACCTGTTCATGTTCTCTGTTCTCTGTTCTCTACCTGTTCAGGTACTCTGTTCTCTACCTGTTCAGGTTCTCTACCTGCTCAGGTTCTCTGTTCTCTGTTCTCTACCTGTTCATGTTCTCTGTTCTCTGTTCTCTACCTGTTCAGGTACTCTGTTCTCTACCTGTTCAGGTTCTCTACCTGCTCAGGTTCTCTGTTCTCTACCTGCTCAGGTTCTCTGTTCTCTACCTGTTCAGGTTCTCTACCTGTTCAGGTTCTCTGTTCTCTACCTGTTCAGGTTCTCTGTTCTCTACCTGTTCAGGTTCTCTGTTCTCTACCTGTTCAGGTTCTCTGTTCTCTACCTGTTCATGTTCTCTGTTCTCTGTTCTCTACCTGTTCAGGTACTCTGTTCTCTACCTGTTCAGGTTCTCTACCTGCTCAGGTTCTCTGTTCTCTGTTCTCTACCTGTTCATGTTCTCTGTTCTCTGTTCTCTACCTGTTCAGGTACTCTGTTCTCTACCTGTTCAGGTTCTCTACCTGCTCAGGTTCTCTGTTCTCTACCTGCTCAGGTTCTCTGTTCTCTACCTGTTCAGGTTCTCTGTTCTCTACCTGTTCATGTTCTCTGTTCTCTACCTGTTCAGGTTCTCTGTTCTCTACCTGTTCAGGTTCTCTACCTGTTCAGGTTCTCTGTTCTCTACCTGTTCAGGTTCTCTACCTGTTCAGGTTCTCTGTTCTCTACCTGTTCATGTTCTCTGTTCTCTACCTGTTCAGGTTCTCTACCTGTTCAGGTACTCTGTTCTCTACCTGTTCAGGTACTCTGTTCTCTACCTGTTCAGGTTCTCTGTTCTCTACCTGTTCAGGTTCTCTGTTCTCTACCTGTTCAGGTTCTCTGTTCTCTACCTGTTCAGGTTCTCTGTTCTCTACCTGTTCAGGTTCTCTGTTCTCTACCTGCTCAGGTTCTCTACCTGTTCAGGTTCTCTGTTCTATGTTCTCTACCTGTTCATGTTCTCTGTTCTCTGTTCTCTACCTGTTCAGGTACT
>NC_136600.1:27477508-27525008 GCF_910589615.1 Taurulus bubalis
TGCAGGCAGACAGAGAGCAGAGCAGCAGTGTGCTCTGATCCGCGCTATTTTAATAATCGTTTTTAGCTATTTTAATAATTGTTTTTAGCTATTTTAATAATCGTTTTTAGCTATTTTAATAATCGTTTTTAGCTATTTTAATAATCGTTTTTAACGTGCGGGCACCGCGCTACCTTTTTAGTATCTATATACTGTGCAACTTTACAGAGTAGTGTAAAAAAAAAAGTATTTAAATCGGCTCAGGCACCGGAAGGAAGCACCGAAATCTGAGTTGCTTTTCGGTCCAGTGGGTACCGGACGTGTTGGAACCGGTGCCATACTGGCACCGGTTCTCGGTACCCAACCCTATTGTTGACTGGATCTAGGTCAAGGCCCTCAGACCCGGTGTTTATCATGTTGTCCTCCCTTTGGTTAACACTTCTTCTTTTTCAGAGAAGGAAGTGAATGAGCTGCTGGAGGAGCTCTTTGACACAGTGAGTTGAGTGGATTTTAACCAGCTTGTGTTTCTATTGAGCAGCTTATGTTGTTCACCAACGGTATCTATTGTTTACCTCGCTGTTGGTGCACATGATATTTGGCTTACCAGTCATACTGACAGTCAATCGTAACCTGTAGCTCTATTATAATCATTTTAACTGAAGTTATGGACCAACTACCAGACTGGTCTACTCTTTGACGAGTAGGGACTCTGTGACGAGTAGAAGGGACTTTGTGACGAGAAGGGACTCTGTGACGAGAAGGGACTCTGATGAGAAGGGACTCTGATGAGAAGGGACTCTGATGAGAAGGGACTCTGTGACGAGTAGGGACTCTGTGACGAGTAGTAGGGACTCTGTGGCGAGAAGGGACTTTGTGACGAGTAGAAGGGACTCTGATGAGAAGGGACTCTGATGAGAAGGGACTCTGATGAGAAGGGACTCTGATGAGAAGGGACTCTGTGACGAGTAGGGACTCTGTGACGAGTAGTAGGGACTCTGTGGCGAGAAGGGACTTTGTGACGAGTAGAAGGGACTCTGATGAGAAGGGACTCTGATGAGAAGGGACTCTGATGAGAAGGGACTCTGATGAGAAGGGACTCTGTGACGAGTAGGGACTCTGTGACGAGTAGTAGGGACTCTGTGGCGAGTAGTAGGGACTCTGTGGCGAGTAGTAGGGACTCTGTGACGAGTAGTAGGGACTTTGTGACGAGTAGAAGGGACTCTGATGAGAAGGGACTCTGATGAGAAGGGACTCTGATGAGAAGGGACTCTGTGACGAGTAGAAGGGACTCTGATGAGAAGGGACTCTGTGACGAGTAGAAGGGACTCTGATGAGAAGGGACTCTGATGAGAAGGGACTCTGATGAGAAGGGACTCTGATGAGAAGGGACTCTGTGACGAGTAGTAGGGACTCTGTGACGAGTAGAAGGGACTCTGATGAGAAGGGACTCTGATGAGAAGGGACTCTGATGAGAAGGGACTCTGTGACGAGTAGTAGGCACTCTGTGACGAATAGTAGGGACTCTGTGACGAGTAGTAGGGACTCTGTGGCGAGTAGAAGGGACTCTGTGAGAAGGGACTTTGTGACGAGAAGGGACTTTGTGACGAGTAGAAGGGACTTTGATGAGAAGGGACTCTGTGACGAGTAGAAGGGACTTTGTGATGAGTAGAAGGGACTCTGTGACGAGTAGAAGGGACTTTGTGATGAGTAGAAGGGACTCTGTGACGAGTAGTAGGGACTCTGTGGCGAGTAGTAGGGACTCTGTGGCGAGTAGTAGGGACTCTGTGACGAGGAGAAGGGACTCTGTGAGAAGGGACTCTGTGAGAAGGGACTTTGTGACGAGTAGAAGGGACTCTGTGGCGAGTAGAAGGGACTCTGTGGCGAGTAGTAGGGACTCTGTGACGAGTAGAAGGGACGCTGTGAGAAGGGACTCTGTGAGAAGGGACTTTGTGACGAGTAGAAGGGACTTTGTGACGAGTAGAAGGGACGCTGTGAGAAGGGACTCTGATGAGAAGGGACTCTGTGACGAGTAGAAGGGACTCTGTGACGAGTAGAAGGGACTCTGTGACGAGTAGAAGGGACTCTGTGACGAGTAGAAGGGACTTTGTGACGAGAAGGGACTCTGTGACGAGTAGAAGGGACTCTGTGACGAGTAGAAGGGACTCTGATGAGAAGGGACTCTGTGACGAGTAGAAGGGACTCTGTGACGAGTAGAAGGGACTCTGTGACGAGAAGGGACTCTGTGACGAGAAGAAGGGACTCTGTGACGAGTAGAAGGGACTCTGTGACGAGTAGAAGGGACTCTGTGACGAGTAGAAGGGACTTTGTGACGAGTAGAAGGGACTCTGTGACGAGTAGAAGGGACTCTGTGACGAGTAGAAGGGACGCTGTGAGAAGGGACTCTGATGAGAAGGGACTCTGTGACGAGTAGAAGGGACTCTGTGACGAGTAGAAGGGACTCTGTGACGAGTAGAAGGGACTCTGTGACGAGTAGAAGGGACTTTGTGACGAGAAGGGACTCTGTGACGAGTAGAAGGGACTCTGTGACGAGTAGAAGGGACTCTGATGAGAAGGGACTCTGTGACGAGTAGAAGGGACTCTGTGACGAGTAGAAGGGACTCTGTGACGAGAAGGGACTCTGTGACGAGAAGAAGGGACTCTGTGACGAGTAGAAGGGACTCTGATGAGAAGGGACTCTGTGACGAGTAGAAGGGACTCTGTGACGAGTAGAAGGGACTCTGTGACGAGTAGAAGGGACTCTGATGAGAAGGGACTCTGTGACGAGTAGAAGGGCCTCTGATGAGAAGGGACTCTGTGACGAGTAGAAGGGACTCTGTGACGAGTAGAAGGGACTTTGTGATGAGTAGAAGGGACTCTGTGACGAGTAGGGACTCTGTGACGAGGAGTAGGGACTCTGTGACGAGGAGTAGGGACTTTGTGACGAGGAGTAGGGACTCTGTGGCGAGTAGTAGGGACTCTGTGACGAGGAGTAGGGACTCTGTGACGAGGAGTAGGGACTCTGTGGCGAGGAGTAGGGACTCTGTGACGAGGAGTAGGGACTCTGTGACGAGGAGTAGGGACTCTGTGACGAGGAGTAGGGACACTGTGGCGAGGAGTAGGGACTCTGTGACGAGGAGTAGGGACTCTGTGACGAGGAGTAGGGACTCTGTGACGAGGAGTAGGGACTCTGTGACGAGGAGAAAAGACTCTGTGAGAAGGGACTTTGTGACGAGAAGGACAGAAGAGAAGTATCCGACTCAAACAAAGAGTTATGTTTTAGCTTAGTTCAGGAACTGTTTCATCAACAGTGTGTTTAGTATGACGCTGACGTCAGGTAAATGTACAGCTCCAGGAGGAGGTGGCAGCTGAGGAGGGGGAGGACGAGGAGGAGGACGAGCTGGAAGAGGGGCAGGAGGAGGTGGCAGCTGAGGAGGAAGAGGAGTTGGAAGAGGCGGCAGCTGAGGAGGAAGAGCCGTCACAGACTGGGCCCAAATTCAACATCCCCCAGGCTTTACGGTAATGTCCTGCACAGAGTCCTGATGCAGGATGGGAGGTCACGCATCTACACACTCACACATCTACACACACACACACACACACACACACACACTACACAGTTGGGTTGATGTCCTCTTTTGCTGATCCGGTTCATATGAAGAAGGAACTGTTATTTACTGGAGTTGAGATGCTAATCAGAATACACAGATTGGCCGGTGTGTTTCCTGGACCGCTGAACAAGAGCCGTGACAACTAGAAAAGCTGCGCCGGTTCAAATAGAAGCGCTCTGTTGAAATGTATTAAAACTCAATTCATATGAGCCGGTTTCAAAGGCTTGACGCCAGCCCAACCTCACAAAAAATTTAAAAAAAAAAAATCCTCCTTTTGGGACGGTGCAGCAGAGAAGTGCTGTGACTGCTTGGGTAAGGAGGAAGAGAAATGGCCTCTGCTGCTGCTGCTTCGTCTTCACACAGAACCCATGAAGAAGAATCCAGCCGAGAGGCGACATCCTGTGTCCGTCTTCGTACGTCCTGCTTGTTACCGAGACTTCCTGTGCAACTGTTGTCCCTTTCTGCCGTCCGTAGTTTTGAGGCTCCGTTAGCCAACATGTTGACGGAGCGGCGGCGAGAGGTCAGGAAACAGTACGAAGCTCTGCAGCAGAAGAGAGCCCTGCAGGACACCACCAACCACCACCGGGACCACGTCCCGAAGGACCACGTCCCGAAGGACCACGTCCCGAAGGACACGCCCAGCCCGCAACCGGACCACGTCGGTCCCGTCTTAGTGCTGCAGAGCAGAGTCCTCCCCGTCCTCCACCTGGACCACACCCAGACACTCCAGCTGCAGCAGCAGATACAGCAGGTAGAGTACGCCATAGAGTCCTCTGGTGTCCCCCTATAGAGTCCTCTGGTGTCCCCCCATAGAGTCCTCTGGTGTCCCCCTATAGAGTCCTCTGGTGTCTCCCCATAGAGTCCTCTGGTGTCCCCCATAGAGTCCTCTGGTGTCCCCCTATAGAGTCCTCTGGTGTCCCCTGGTGTCTCCCCATAGAGTCCTCTGGTGTCCCCTATAGAGTCCTCTGATGTCCCCTATAGAGTCCTCTGGTGTCCCCCATAGAGTCCTCTGGTGTCCCCCATAGAGTCCTCTGGTGTCCCCCCATAGAGTCCTCTGGTGTCCCCCTATAGAGTCCTCTGGTGTCTCCCCATAGAGTCCTCTGGTGTCCCCCATAGAGTCCTCTGGTGTCCCCCATAGAGTCCTCTGGTGTCCCCCTATAGAGTCCTCTGGTGTCCCCTGGTGTCTCCCCATAGAGTCCTCTAGTGTCCCCTATAGAGTCCTCTGGTGTCCCCCATAGAGTCCTCTGGTGTCCCCCATAGAGTCCTCTGGTGTCCCCCATAGAGTCCTCTGGTGTCCCCCTATAGAGTCCTCTGGTGTCTCCCCATAGAGTCCTCTGGTGTCCCCCATAGAGTCCTCTGGTGTCCCCCTATAGAGTCCTCTGGTGTCTCCCCATAGAGTCCTCTGGTGTCTCCCCATAGAGTCCTCTGGTGTCCCCCCATAGAGTCCTCTGGTGTCTCCCCATAGAGTCCTCTGGTGTCTCCCCATAGAGTCCTCTGGTGTCCCCCATAGAGTCCTCTGGTGTCCCCCTATAGAGTCCTCTGGTGTCCCCTGGTGTCTCCCCATAGAGTCCTCTAGTGTCCCCTATAGAGTCCTCTGGTGTCCCCCATAAAGTCCTCTGGTGTCCCCCATAGAGTCCTCTGGTGTCCCCCATAGAGTCCTCTGGTGTCCCCCTATAGAGTCCTCTGGTGTCTCCCCATAGAGTCCTCTGGTGTCCCCCTATAGAGTCCTCTGGTGTCTCCCCATAGAGTCCTCTGGTGTCCCCCTATAGAGTCCTCTGGTGTCTCCCCATAGAGTCCTCTGGTGTCCCCCCTATAGAGTCCTCTGGTGTCCCCCTATAGAGTCCTCTGGTGTCCCCCATAGAGTCCTCTGGTGTCCCCCCATAGAGTCCTCTGGTGTCCCCCTATAGAGTCCTCTGGTGTCCCCCATAGAGTCCTCTGGTGTCCCCCATAGAGTCCTCTGGTGTCCTCTATAGAGTCCTCTGGTGTCCCCTATAGAGTCCTCTGGTGTCCTCTATAGAGTCCTCTGGTGTCCTCTATAGAGTCCTCTGGTGTCCCCTATAGAGTCCTCTGGTGTCCCCCCATAGAGTCCTCTGGTGTCCCCCTATAGAGTCCTCTGGTGTCTCCCCATAGAGTCCTCTGGTGTCCCCCATAGAGTCCTCTGGTGTCCTCTATAGAGTCCTCTGGTGTCCCCTATAGAGTCCTCTGCTTCTGTCTCTCTCTCAGCATGTGCAGCTGCTGACTCAGGTTCACCTGCTGTGTCGCCGTGTGGACGCCCTGAACCACGAAACCTGTCTCACCAAACATTACCTGGTTAGTGAACACTAGCATTACCTGGTTAGTGAACACTAACATTACCTGGTTAGTGAACACTAGCATTACCTGGTTAGTGAACACTTGACCCTCTTGTCCCTCCAGGAGGAGCTGCAGCAGTTTGCCAGTCGTCGTGAGGAGGTTTTCCTCCCGAGCAGGTTCAGAGTGGGTAACCTGCAGGGGGCGCTGGATCTCCTGCAGGAGGAGCAGCACAGAGCGCCTCCTCCTGCTGCTCCTCCTGCTGCTGCTCCTCCTCCTGCTGCTCCTCCTGCTGCTGCTGCTCCTGCTGCTGGACGCTGGCTCCCCAGGATGAGTCCCGCTACCAACAGTAAGAAGGGAAATCAACTCCATGGACTCTTTGGACTCTTTTGTGTTTCTGATCATGTTTGGTTGTTCCAGCAGTCTGTTCTGGTTCTGGTTCTGGTTCTGGTTCTAGTTCTGGTTCTAGTTCTAGTTCTGGTTCTGGTTCTAGTTCTGGTTCTAGTTCTGGTTCTGGTTTTGTTCAGGCCTCGCCTTTCCTTTCTTGCCCGCCGACGTCGCCTGGCTGCTCGCCACACGTCCCATCTTCCTGTACCCAGAACTACTTCCTGTCTGCAGCCTGGACCCCGCCTTCCACCCCCGACTCCAGCGCAGCGTTTACACTGCAGGAGAGGACGGGTACATGTACACCAAAACACAAAGTACACACATCTATATATATACATATACACGTACAACAACAATAACGTTTCCCATAATGCCTCTGGGCAGTCTGATCGTTCTGGGTCTGAAGCACTTCGAGGGCACGGTCCAGCCGGACCAGCTGATCAGCTGCTACCTGCTCCGCAAGACTCGATGGAACTTCAGGAAACACATCAGAGAGATGAGCGGGCCGAGAGCGCCGCCCAGCAGCGTCATCAAGGTGACGTCACTGTGACATCATCACACGCACTCTGCAGTCGGACAGGTGGAGCTAAAGTCCGTCTTTGTGTCTTCATGTTTTCAGACGTTCCTGACGCAGAGGGTCGTCCCACCGCTGCCGCTCGCTTGCATCAGAGTTCAGCCGGGAGACCGGCGCCCCCCGGTGGACAGAAGCACCGCCAACATGCCCAACTGGCTCAAGGTCGTACCGGCAGATGTTCTACTTCCACACTCGCATAACTTTGGCTGCATTTATAGAAGTCTATGCTTCATGTGTTAAAGCTGCATTCTCTCTCCTGACCACCAGGGGGCGACTCCTCTGGTTGTATAGAAGTATGTGCTTCTATGCATCATATGATGTCACCTGACGTCCACTAACGGTTCTCTGATGTTCTCCCTGCAGAACAGTCAGCTGATCATCCAGAAGACCCGACGGCCCGGGTACCCCCCCGCCCGGCCCCCGGGCTGCACCCTGAGGCTCCACCCCCACTGGCTCAAGAAGGCCCCCCCGCCAGCCCTCCCGCACAGACGGCTCTTCAACTTGGCCCACAATGCATCTCTGCTGCCACTCGCCAAAGCCCCAGCAGACAGACGGGTGGACTCGCTGGTAGACGGGCAGACAGCGAGACAGTCGAAGAAACCGGCAGAAAGACAGGAGGACATGCAGGAGGACAGACAGCCAATCCGCTTCCTGGCCCCGCCTCCTCCAGGTATAATGGTACTCTCCAACTCCCCCGCAGGAGCCTTGGCTCCGCCTCCTGCCTCTGGGGCCGTCCCATTGGCTGCTGTTCGTACAGTCCCCGCCCACCCAGTGTGTGCTGACATCTACCCGTCCTGCCTTCCTATTGGTCGGAGGATGCAGCAGAACCTCCCCCTCCCCTCCCCGGCCCACCTGGACACTACAAATCCCACAATGCCTTGCTCAACCGACGCCGTGAAGCCGGGGTACTTCCTCCTCCAGATGGTGCGCACGCCACAGGAGGTGAGACAGGTGGTGAGACAGGTGGAGGAGGAGAGTTCAGCTTCAACATCAACACTGAGTCCTGAGTCGTCATGTGAGGAGGAGGACGAGGACGAGGAAGACTGGACTGCTCTGGGTGTAGCTCATTTGAACGGAGGAGAGGAGGAAGAGGGGACAGATGGAGGAGGAGGAAGAGGAGGAGGAAGAAGAGGAGGAGGAGGAGGAGGAGGAGGAGGAGGAGGAGGAGAGGAGGAGGAAGAGGGAACAGATGGAGGAGGAGGAAGAGGAGGAGGAAGAGAGGAGGAGGAAGAGGGAACAGATGGAGGAGGAGGAGAGGAGGAGGAGGAAGAGGGAACAGATGGAGGAGGAGGAGAGGAAGAGGAAGAGGGAACAGATGGAGGAGGTGCAGGAGGAGGAGGAGAGGAGGAAGAGGGAACAGATGGAGGAAGTGCAGGTGGAGGAGGAGAGGAGGAAGAGGGTGGGGGAGGAGAGAAGGAAAAGGATGAAGATCAGGACCGACAGGGCGAGGATGAGGAGGAGGAGGATTTTGATGACCTCACGCAGGATGAAGATGAGGAGGAAGTGATGTCATCAGCTTCGGAGGAGTCAGTGCTGTCTGTTCCAGAGTTACAGGTAATTGTGGAGATGGTGACCTTTGACCTCTGTTGAAAACTGGACCCCCTAGTACAAAGAGGCGAAGCGGTGGCCGGTGTCTATGAAGCAGCTGACCTTTGACCTCTGCAGGAGACCATGAAGCAGCTGACCTGGCTGGCGGCGGAGCGGCGGCTCTGTGCAGACGGCGACTCGGAGGAGGACCACTCCCCGACCTCGCCCGGCTCTCAGGAGGAGGAGGAGGAGGAGGAGGAGGAGGAGGAAGAGGAGGGGCCTAAAGGGGAGGTGTCTGGAGAGGGGCGGGGCCGCGAGGCAGGACGAGACGAGGAGGCGCCGTCGGGAGAGGGGACGCCGCGAGGAGGAGGCCGCTGTCCCGGACGGGGCCGAGGTGCGAGCCGTCTCCGACAGCTTCTGCTGCACTAAAGGGCTCCTTACTGCGTTTTTCACGGCCGGCCTTTCTCTCCGCAGGCCGGAGCCGACCTCTCCGACCTCTGAGGAGGCGTCGCCGGGAGCGCCACAGCAAAGACGCCGCCAAGCTCCTGCTGCTGTACGACGACAACATCCTCACCAACGACCCGCACAGGGAGAGCAAGGACCTGGCCTTCGCCCAGAGCTACCTGACCCGGGTGAGACACCTGGGCCAATCAGAGCCGAGCGCACCTGGGCCAATCAGAGCTCTGGTTGGACGAGCGTTCGTGTTTCTCGTGTATTAAATGGCGTCGCGTCTCACCTGTGCCGTTCTCTTAGAGGACAGGTGTACAGTAGCAACAATAAGCCGCTGACTGTTACTGTGTCTTCAGGTGCGTGAGGCGCTGCAGGACGTACCTGGGCAGGTGGAGGAGTTTGTGTCTCTGCTGAACGATTTCGAGCAGGTGGGAGACGGACAGGAAATGATTTCGTTGTTCAGAAAGCTGCGCTGCATCCTGGGAGACCGGGCGGACCTCCTCCGAGACTTTGCTGCGTTCCTTCATCCTGAGCAGGCCCTACAGTGTGGACTGGTGAGCAGTGCAGGTGTATCGCAGGTGTATCGCAGGTGTATCGCAGGTGTATCGCAGGTGTATCCTAGGTGTATCCTAGGTGTATCGCAGGTGTATCGCAGGTGTATCCTAGGTGTATCCTAGGTGTATCCTAGGTGTATCGCAGGTGTATCCTAGGTGTATCGCAGGTGTATCGCAGGTGTATCCTAGGTGTATCCTAGGTGTATCGCAGGTGTATCCTAGGTGTATCCTAGGTGTATCGCAGGTGTATCCTAGATGTATCGCAGGTGTATCCTAGATGTATCGCAGGTGTATCGCAGGTGTATCGCAGGTGTATCCTAGGTGTATCGCAGGTGTATCCTAGGGGTATCGCAGGTGTATCGCAGGTGTATCGCAGATGTATCCTAGGTGTATCGCAGGTATATCCTAGGTGTATCGCAGGTGTATCCTAGGTGTATCCTAGGTGTATCCTAGGTGTATCGCAGGTGTATCCTAGGTGTATCCTAGGTGTATCGCAGGTGTATCCTAGGTGTATCGCAGGTGTATCCTAGGTATATCCTAGGTGTATCCTAGGTGTATCCTAGGTGTATCCTAGGTGTATCGCAGGTGTATCCTAGGTGTATCGCAGGTGTATCGCAGGTGTATCCTAGGTGTATCGCAGGTGTATCCTAGGTGTATCGCAGGTGTATAATACAAACGTTCTTGATCACCTGCACCTTGTAACTGATGGAACTCTGTCCCGACGGCAGTTTGAGGAGCAGCAGGCGTTTGAACGCAGCCGTCGCTTCCTGCGACAGTTAGAGATCAGCTTTGGAGATAATCCGTCACATTATCAGAAGATCATCAAAGCTCTGCAGACCGGGCCAGACCTGAGTCCAACCAGCATTGACGAGGTACGGCACGGACTCACGAGACAGGATCAATAACCTCTCAGACACCAGTTTAGACATGATCAATACGTGATTATTGATGGTATTGATCACTGTGTTGCAGCTAAAGGCTCAGATGGCCACGCTGCTAAAAGGCCACACCCATCTGCAAACTGAATTCTGGGTATTCTTTGACGAGCTCCGCCCACCTCCTGCTCGCCCGGGACAGTTCGAAGAAGCCCATTGGCCGGATGACGGAGGGGGCGGGTCAGACGGCGGAGAGGGCGTCGGCCTCGTGTCGGGTGGGTTGACCAGCAGCGGCTTCGAGGAAGTGACGCTCCCGGAGCTGGAAGAGGAAGAGATCCAGCCAATGACGGGCCGGCGCCAGAGGCTGAAGATGGCCCCTCACCGAAACTACAAGGTCTGGTGTCACATGGAGGGGGACCTTTCACTCATGGACTTCTTCTCACACTAGTTCTGACGCAGCTTGATGTGTTCCAGGACTGTGATTGGTCGGATAAAGACTGCCGTGACGCAAAGATCCCTAGACACAGGAGGAAAGGATGCTCTTGCTGCCACAGCAACAAGGTCTGTCCTCTTGGTGTGAATGAGAGAGGTAGAGAGACGGGTAGAGAGCTCCACCTGCCCTGACTCACCTGTCCACATCCCATTCAGGCCTCAGGGGGCGTGTCCAGAGCCATGAAGAGTCTGGACCTGCTGTACTCTCAGATAAGCTCCGCCCACGACGAACCAGGTGACAAAGACCTGGATCTGAAGGGGGACGACGACAGTCCACAGCCAGGTGTGTGTGTGTGTGTGCGCGTGCGTGTGTGTGTGTGTTATAATTAACAAGACAGGTGTGTTGATTCTGTTGACAGAACGAAGTGGTGCATTATGGGAAGGCTCATTCCCTCTTATTGACGACAAGGAGGAGGAGGAGGAGCTAGACGACGAGGAAGAGGAGGATGAAGATGAAGAGGAGAAGAAGACCATTGAGAAGAAGCAGAGTCCGACGGTGAAGAGGAGCAGGAGAGAGGTGGTCATGCAGGAGGACTCCTCCATGACCTCTATCACCTCCTCTATGGCCTTTACCACCTCCTCTATGGCCTCTACCACCTCCTCCATGACCTCTATCACCTCCTCTATGGCCTCTACCACCTCCTCTATGGCCTCTATCACCTCCTCTATGGCCTCTACCACCTCCTCTATGACCTCTACCACCCCCTCTATGGCCTCTACCACCTCCTCCATGACCTCTATCACCCCCTCTATGACCTCTACCACCTCCTCCATGACCTCTATCACCCCCTCTATGGCCTCTACCACCTCCTCTATGGCCTCTACCACCTCCTCCATGACCTCTATGACCTCTACCACCTCCTCTATGGCCTCTACCACCTCCTCCATGACCTCTATCACCCCCTCTATGACCTCTACCACCTCCTCTATGTCCTCTACCACCTCCTCTATGGCCTCCTCTATGACCTCTACCACGACCTCTATGACCTATATCACCTCCTCTATGACCTCTTCCACCTCCTCCATGACCTCTACCACCTCCTCTATGACCTTCACTCCTTCGATCTCTTCCTCCATCTTCACTTCTACCTCAGTTCCCTCCTCCTCCACCTCTTCCCCCGGCTGCTCCTCCTCCTCTGCTCCTCCTCGGCCTAGTCCTCCTCCTGACCTCCCGGTCTGTGCCAAGAACATCTCCCTGACGGCGAGCGGGGAGAAGGTCATCCTGTGGACCAGGTACACTTCCTGCTCACCTCCTCTTGTCCATGTGAACTCCTCCTCCTCCTCCTCAGGAGCACAGACTGAGTTTAACCTCATTGTTTACAGAGAAGCAGATCGAGTCATTTTGACGACGTGTCAGCAGGAAGGAGCCAATCAGAACACGTTCCAGGCCGTCTCTACTCTGCTCGGCAACAAGACTCCGAGCGAGGTCATTGGTTGCTGGTCGTCTGTGATTGTGATTGGTCGGCTGTCGGGCTGAACGGTGTCAGTAACTCTTCCTCGTTCCTGCAGGTCTCTCACCGGTTTCGGGATTTGATGCGTTTGTTCCGGACGGCGGCTCGCCAGACCAGCTCTGAAGATGAGGCTCCGCCCACTCAGACAGCAGCAGCCAATGAGGAAGAAAACTGATATTAACCAATCAGAAGAGCCGCAGATTCAGTTGTTTTTGTTTGATATTTCCATGACTTTTATTGTGAAAGGACTCTGTTTTTACTGTGCATAAAAAACTGTAAATATGAAAATATCAGATCATTTAATGTTTTTGTAAAACAGTGAGTGTTTGTTCTTCTTTTCCAATTAAACGTTTGTCACGTCAGTCTGTTTCCGTGGAGTAAAAAGCCTACAGTGCCTAAAATGTCTGGTTATTTGTTGTTGTTGGTCTGATGACACGTTAAAAACAAACATCAGGAAATACAGATAAACTTTAACTTAAACTCAACTTAATGATCCCAGAGAAGAAAAACACAAAACATCACACAAACAATTGCAGTATATCAGTCTGACTATCAATAATATAAAGATGGCTGATCATCATCGGGGTCATTGCTGTGCTCTCTCTCCAGTTTCGGGATCGATGTCGTCGTCCACATCTGAAACAGGAAGGAGAAACAGAAATCAGGAGGACTGACTTCTGCCGGATCCTCCATCTCTGTTGAAACTGAATAGTGTGGGGGTTAGGGTTAGTAGATATAGCTTCTGTTAGTCAGTATCTAGCTTCTGTTAGTCGGTACCTAGCTTCTGTTAGTCGGTACCTAGCTTCTGTTAGTCAGTACCTAGCTTCTGTTAGTCAGTATCTAGCTTCTGTTAGTCAGTACCTAGCTTCTGTTAGTCAGTATCTAGCTTCTGTTAGTCAGTATCTAGCTTCTGTTAGTCAGTATCTAGCTTCTGTTAGTCAGTATCTAGCTTCTGTTAGTCGGTACCTAGCTTCTGTTAGTCGGTATCTAGCTTCTGTTAGTCAGTACCTAGCTTCTGTTAGTCAGTATCTAGCTTCTGTTAGTCAGTACCTAGCTTCTGTTAGTCGGTATCTAGCTTCTGTTAGTCGGTATCTAGCTTCTGTTAGTCGGTACCTAGCTTCTGTTAGTCGGTATCTAGCTTCTGTTAGTCGGTATCTAGCTTCTGTTAGTCGGTATCTAGCTTCTGTTAGTCGGTATCTAGCTTCTGTTAGTCAGTATCTAGCTTCTGTTAGTCAGTACCTAGCTTCTGTTAGTCGGTATCTAGCTTCTGTTAGTCGGTACCTAGCTTCTGTTAGTCGGTATCTAGCTTCTGTTAGTCGGTATCTAGCTTCTGTTAGTCGGTACCTAGCTTCTGTTAGTCGGTACCTAGCTTCTGTTAGTCGGTACCTAGCTTCTGTTAGTCGGTACCTAGCTTCTGTTAGTCGGTACCTAGCTTCTGTTAGTCGGTACCTAGCTTCTGTTAGTCGGTATCTAGCTTCTGTTAGTCGGTACCTAGCTTCTGTTAGTCGGTACCTAGCTTCTGTTAGTCGGTATCTAGCTTCTGTTAGTCGGTACCTAGCTTCTGTTAGTCGGTATCTAGCTTCTGTTAGTCGGTACCTAGCTTCTGTTAGTCGGTACCTAGCTTCTGTTAGTCAGTACGTAGATGTAAATAAACACCTGATAAAATGAAGCCAACGATCTGTCTCACCCATTAAATCCTCAGCTCTGTCCTGCTGGATGTCTTCCTCCATGAAAACACCTGCAGGTCAAACAGTAGAACAATGAACTGAGTTTGGTTCAAACTGTAAAGTGTACTGGTTGTACTGGGAACTCACCTGCTGCCTGTGATTGGTCGTGAGAACAGACACTCTGGCACCTGGACGGAGGTGGGAGGGGCTGTTGGTAGACTGTGCTGATTGGCTGGTTGCTGGTAGGCGGGCTTTTGTTGTTCCAGTATGAACCAATGGGAGAGGACTTTGCTGCAGACACATCTGTTCGAGAAGAAAACAGTCGTACGGATCGATGTACTAGTCGTACGGATCGATGTACTAGTCGTTTGGATGTACTAGTCGTATTGATCGATGTACTAGTCGTATGGATCGATGTACTAGTCGTACAGATCGATGTACTAGTCGTATTGATCGATGTACTAGTCGTTTGGATGTACTAGTCGTATTGATCGATGTACTCGTCGTATGGATCGATGTACTAGTCGTATTGATGTACTAGTCGTATTGATGTACTAGTCGTATGGATCGATGTACTAGTCGTATGGATGTACTAGTCGTATGGATCGATGTACTAGTCGTATGGATGTACTAGTCGTATGGATGTACTAGTCATATGGATCGATGTACTAGTCGTATGGATGTACTAGTCGTATGGATGTACTAGTCGTATGGATCGATGTACTAGTCGTATGGATCGATGTACTAGTCGTACGGATCGATGTACTAGTCGTATTGATCGATGTACTAGTCGTATGGATCGATGTACTAGTCGTATGGATGTACTAGTCGTATGGATCGATGTACTAGTCGTATGGATCGATGTACTAGTCGTATGGATCGATGTACTAGTCGTACGGATCGATGTACTAGTCGTTTGGATGTACTAGTCGTATTGATCGATGTACTAGTAGTCGTACAGATCGATGTACTAGTCGTATTGATCGATGTACTAGTCGTTTGGATGTACTAGTCGTATTGATCGATGTACTAGTCGTACAGATCGATGTACTAGTCGTATTGATCGATGTACTAGTCGTTTGGATGTACTAGTCGTATTGATCGATGTACTAGTCGTATTGATCGATGTACTAGTCGTACGGATCGATGTACTAGTCGTATTGATCGATGTACTAGTCGTTTGGATGTACTAGTCGTATTGATCGATGTACTAGTCGTATTGATCGATGTACTAGTCGTACGGATCGATGTACTAGTCGTACGGATCGATGTACTAGTCGTTTGGATGTACTAGTCGTATTGATCGATGTACTAGTCGTACAGATCGATGTACTAGTCGTATTGATCGATGTACTAGTCGTTTGGATGTACTAGTCGTATTGATCGATGTACTCGTCGTATGGATCGATGTACTAGTCGTATTGATGTACTAGTCGTATTGATGTACTAGTCGTATGGATCGATGTACTAGTCGTATGGATGTACTAGTCGTATGGATCGATGTACTAGTCCAGGGGTCTCAAACTCAATTTGGCTTGGGGCCACCGCTGGTATTGTGATCTCACCGGAGGGCCACACAGAAAGCGCAGTATTTTTTTTTACATTCATAACATATTTTCATCCAGCAGTTTCTATACATTTTTATAATAGTTTTTAACAGTGCAATTATATTTTATTTTTTAAAATAACTCATTGAAACTGCACCGAACCAACAAATGCAAAACCTGAATACATTTGTACTTCATTCTATTTCTTGCCAGACACCTGGCAGCGCTTCTGCTCACACAGCTGAGCCACATTGACCCTAAACCAGGTCACAGTGAAACCCTGATCCAGGTCACAGTATATAAACCCTGATCCAGGTCACAGTGAAACCCTCATCCAGGTCACAGTCTATAAACCCTGATCCAGGTCACAGTGAAACCCTGATCCAGGTCACAGTATATAAACCCTGATCCAGGTCACAGTGAAACCCTGATCCAGGTCACAGTATATAAACCCTGATCCAGGTCACAGTGAAACCCTCATCCAGGTCACAGTCTATAAACCCTGATCCAGGTCACAGTGAAACCCTGATCCAGGTCACAGTGAAACCCTGATCCAGGTCACAGTATAGAAACCTGATCCAGGTCACAGTGAAACCCTGATCCAGGTCACAGTGAAACCCTGATCCAGGTCACAGTGAAACCCTCATCCAGGTCACAGTGAAACCCTGATCCAGGTCACAGTGAAACCCTGATCCAGGTCACAGTGAAACCCTCATCCAGGTCACAGTGAAACCCTGATCCAGGTCACAGTGAAACCCTCATCCAGGTCACAGTGAAACCCTGATCCAGGTCACAGTGAAACCCTCATCCAGGTCACAGTGAAACCCTGATCCAGGTCACAGTGAAACCCTCATCCAGGTCACAGTATAGAAACCTGAACCAGGTCACAGTGAAACCCTGATCCAGGTCACAGTGAAACCCTCATCCAGGTCACAGTATAGAAACCTGAACCAGGTCACAGTGAAACCCTGATCCAGGTCACAGTATATAAACCCTGATCCAGGTCACAGTGAAACCCTGATCCAGGTCACAGTGAAACCCTGATCCAGGTCACAGTGAAACCCTCATCCAGGTCACAGTGAAACCCTGATCCAGGTCACAGTGAAACCCTCATCCAGGTCACAGTGAAACCCTCATCCAGGTCACAGTGAAACCCTCATCCAGGTCACAGTGAAACCCTCATCCAGGTCACAGTGAAACCCTGATCCAGGTCACAGTGAAACCCTGATCCAGGTCACAGTGAAACCCTGATCCAGGTCACAGTGAAACCCTCATCCAGGTCACAGTGAAACCCTGATCCAGGTCACAGTGAAACCCTGATCCAGGTCACAGTGAAACCCTCATCCAGGTCACAGTGAAACCCTGATCCAAGTCACAGTGAAACCTGATCCAGGTCACAGTGAAACCCTGATCCAGGTCACAGTGAAACCCTCATCCAGGTCACAGTGAAACCCTGATCCAGGTCACAGTGAAACCCTCATCCAGGTCACAGTGAAACCCTGATCCAGGTCACAGTGAAACCCTGATCCAGGTCACAGTGAAACCCTGATCCAGGTCACAGTGAAACCCTGATCCAGGTCACAGTGAAACCCTCATCCAGGTCACAGTATAGAAACCTGAACCAGGTCACAGTGAAACCCTGATCCAGGTCACAGTATATAAACCCTGATCCAGGTCACAGTGAAACCCTGATCCAGGTCACAGTGAAACCCTCATCCAGGTCACAGTGAAACCCTGATCCAGGTCACAGTGAAACCCTCATCCAGGTCACAGTGAAACCCTGATCCAGGTCACAGTGAAACCCTCATCCAGGTCACAGTGAAACCCTGATCCAGGTCACAGTGAAACCCTCATCCAGGTCACAGTGAAACCCTCATCCAGGTCACAGTGAAACCCTGATCCAGGTCACAGTGAAACCCTCATCCAGGTCACAGTATATAAACCCTGATCCAGGTCACAGTGAAACCCTGATCCAGGTCACAGTGAAACCCTCATCCAGGTCACAGTGAAACCCTGATCCAGGTCACAGTGAAACCCTGATCCAGGTCACAGTGAAACCCTGATCCAGGTCACAGTGAAACCCTCATCCAGGTCACAGTATAGAAACCTGAACCAGGTCACAGTGAAACCCTGATCCAGGTCACAGTATATAAACCCTGATCCAGGTCACAGTGAAACCCTGATCCAGGTCACAGTGAAACCCTGATCCAGGTCACAGTGAAACCCTGATCCAGGTCACAGTGAAACCCTCATCCAGGTCACAGTGAAACCCTGATCCAGGTCACAGTGAAACCCTCATCCAGGTCACAGTGAAACCCTGATCCAGGTCACAGTGAAACCCTCATCCAGGTCACAGTGAAACCCTCATCCAGGTCACAGTGAAACCCTGATCCAGGTCACAGTGAAACCCTCATCCAGGTCACAGTGAAACCCTGATCCAGGTCACAGTGAAACCCTGATCCAGGTCACAGTGAAACCCTGATCCAGGTCACAGTGAAACCCTCATCCAGGTCACAGTGAAACCCTGATCCAGGTCACAGTGAAACCCTGATCCAGGTCACAGTGAAACCCTCATCCAGGTCACAGTGAAACCCTGATCCAGGTCACAGTGAAACCTGATCCAGGTCACAGTGAAACCCTGATCCAGGTCACAGTGAAACCCTGAGTACAGCTTCACGATGGGCATCACTAAGCCTGGACCTGTACTTGCATTTATTAAAGTTCATAGTGGAGAAAGGTTTCTCACATGTGTGCTTCCAAAAAGGTACATGACCCGACTGATCACTTTTGTCTGCTCAGGGAAGGATGGAGGCAATTCTCTCAGAAATGGTCCATCATGTCTGGTTTTCCTTGTGCCTCTGAGTTTATCTTTTAGATCTCTGCTGCAAGTCAATAAGATCCATTTGCAACAGACTCAGGACTGAGAAATGACTTCATACTACAGATCAAGCTTCATGGGGTGTGTGCACATGAAACATTAATACTACAACAGTTTGTGTTTTCAAACAAAATATTTACTATATATTTGAGTCAAAATATGTTCTATAGAAAAACAAACTATTTACAATGTTTACACAATATGCATGTTTCAGTTTCGTTTTTTCAAGAACAGTTTCAGAACAAGAACAACATATGTACTCTGTATCTATGTGTGTACTATGTACTCTGTATGTGTGTATGTGTGTACTGTGTACTCTTAACCAGCGCATGGTCGTGTGTCTAGCGCACAGCTGAGCGGAGCAGAGCTGCCGTCTCTCTCTGGCTAGTGTTGATTTTTTAGTACACTGCAAGGTTTTTTTTCTCAGGTGGTAGTGTGTTGTCTGTCTGAATAAAAACCAGTGTATCTTTGCAGCGTATGTGGGTGGGTAGGTCCTTAGGGATTTCCTGAGTGTTCATTGGGTAGTTTCACACAAAATGTCGACAGACACCTGAATCAACAAATCAGGTGAAAGGTGGAGCTGGACAAAGATGCCTCTGGCTGTGAGCTCCTATGAGAGACAGTATGATCACACGGAGAAGTGGGCGGAACCTCCAGACTTTGGTGCATCCAGCAGCATCAGAATCTTTTTTCTACTCCGTTTTTTCACGGAACTTTGATGTCAAGTAGAGGGCCACAAAATATTGGCTCGCGGGCCGCGAGTTTGAGACCCCTGTACTAGTCGTATTGATCGATGTACTAGTCGTATTGATCGATGTACTAGTCGTATGGATCGATGTACTAGTCGTATTGATGTACTAGTCGTATTGATGGATGTACTAGTCGTATGGATGTACTAGTCGTATTGATCAATGTACTAGTCGTATTGATCGATGTACTAGTCGTATGGATGTACTAGTCGTATTGATGTACTAGTCGTATTGATCGATGTACTAGTCGTATGGATCGATGTACTAGTCGTATAGATCGATGTACTAGTCGTATGGATGTACTAGTCGTATGGATGTACTAGTCGTATGGATGTACTAGTCGTATGGATCGATGTACTAGTCGTATAGATGTACTAGTCGTATGGATCGATGTACTAGTGGTATGGATCGATGTACTAGTCGTATTGATCGATGTACTAGTCGTATAGATGTACTAGTCGTATGGATCGATGTACTAGTCGTATAGATGTACTAGTCGTATGGATCGATGTACTAGTGGTATGGATCGATGTACTAGTCGTATTGATCGATGTACTAGTCGTATAGATGTACTAGTCGTATGGATCGATGTACTAGTCGTATAGATGTACTAGTCGTATGGATCGAGGTACTAGTCGTATAGATGTACTAGTCGTATGGATCGATGTACTAGTCGTATAGATGTACTAGTCGTATTGATCGATGTACTAGTCGTATTGAACGATGTACTAGTCGTATGGATCGATGTACTAGTCGTATTGAACGATGTACTAGTCGTATTCACCGATGTACTAGTCGTATGGATGGATGTACTAGTCGTATAGATGTACTAGTCGTATGGATCGATGTACTAGTCGTATAGATGTACTAATCGTATGGATCGATGGACTAGTCGTATGGATCGATGTACTAGTCGTATAGATGTACTAGTCGTATGGATCGATGTACTAGTCGTATGGATCGATGTACTAGTCGTATTGATCGATGTACTAGTCGTATGGATGTACTAGTCGTATAGATCGATGTACTAGTCGTATGGATGGACTAGTCGTATGGATCGATGTACTAGTCGTATAGATGTACTAGTCGTATGGATCGATGTACTAGTCGTATGAATCGATGTACTAGTCGTATTGATCGATGTACTAGTCGTATTGATGTACTAGTCGTATTGATCGATGTACTAGTCGTATTGATCGATGTACTAGTCGTATTGATCGATGTACTAGTCGTATTGATGTACTAGTTGTATAGATGTACTAGTCGTATAGATGTACTAGTCGTATTGATCAATGTACTAGTCGTATTGATGTACTAGTCGTATAGATGTACTAGTCGTATAGATGTACTAGTCGTATGGATGTACTAGTCGTATTGATCGATGTACTGGTCGTATGGATGTACTAGTCGTATGAATCGATGTACTAGTCGTATTGATGTACTAGTCGTATTGATCGATGTACTAGTCGTATTGATCGATGTACTAGTCGTATGGATGTACTAGTCGTATTGATCGATGTACTAGTCGTATGGATGTACTAGTCGTATGAATCGATGTACTAGTCGTATTGATTTACTAGTCGTATTGATCGATGTACTAGTCGTATTGATGTACTAGGCGTATTGATCGATGTACTAGTCGTATTGATCGATGTACTAGTCGTATTGATGTACTAGTCGTATTGATCGATGTACTAGTCGTATTGATCGATGTACTAGTCGTATTGATCGATGTACTAGTCGTATGGATCGATGTACTAGTCGTATTGATCGATGTACCAGTCATATAGATGTACTAGTCGTATAGATGTACTAGTCGTATAGATGTACTAGTCGTATTGATCGATGTACTAGTCGTATAGATGTACTAGTCGTATTGATCAATGTACTAGTCGTATTGATGTACTAGTCGTATAGATGTACTAGTCGTAATGATCGATGTACTAGTCGTATAGATGTACTAGTCGTATTGATCGATGTACTAGTCGTATTGATGTACTAGTCGTATGGATCGATGTACTAGTCGTATTGATCGATGTACTAGTCATATAGATGTACTAGTCGTATAGATGTACTAGTCGTATAGATGTACTAGTCGTATTGATCGATGTACTAGTCGTATTGATCGATGTACTAGTCGTATGGATCGATGTACTAGTCGTATTGATGTACTAGTCGTATTCACCGATGTACTAGTCGTATAGATCGATGTACTAGTCGTCTAGATGTACTAGTCGTATGGATCGATGTACTAGTCGTATGGATGTACTAGTCGTAGGGATGTACTAGTCGTATTGATCGATGTACTAGTCGTATGGATGTACTAGTCGTATGGATGTACTAGTCGTATAGATGTACTAGTCGTATGGATGTACTAGTCGTATGGATGTACTAGTCGTATAGATGTACTAGTCGTATGGATCGATGTACTAGTCGTCTGGATGTACTAGTCGTATGGATCGATGTACTAGTCGTATAGATGTACTAGTCTTATGGATCGATGTACTAGTCGTATAGATGTACTAGTCGTATAGATCGATGTACTAGTCGTATAGATGTACTAGTCGTATAGATGTACTAGTCGTATGGATCGATGTACTAGTCGTATAGATGTACTAGTCGTATAGATGTACTAGTCGTATTGATCGATGTACTAGTCGTATGGATCGATGTACTAGTCGTATAGATGTACTAGTCGTATAGATGTACTAGTCGTATTGATCGATGTACTAGTCGTATGGATCGATGTACTAGTCGTATTGATCGATGTACTAGTCGTATTGATGTACTAGTCGTATTGATCGATGTACTAGTCGTATTGATCGATGTACTAGTCGTATTGATCGATGAACTAGTCGTATTGATGTACTAGTCGTATAGATGTACTAGTCGTATAGATGTACTAGTCGTATTGATCAATGTACTAGTCGTATTGATGTACTAGTCGTATAGATGTACTAGTCGTATAGATGTACTAGTCGTATGGATGTACTAGTCGTATTGATCGATGTACTAGTCGTATTGATCAATGTACTAGTCGTATTGATGTACTAGTCGTATAGATGTACTAGTCGTATAGATGTACTAGTCGTATGGATGTACTAGTCGTATGAATCGATGTACTAGTCGTATTGATGTACTAGTCGTATTGATCGATGTACTAGTCGTATTGATCGATGTACTAGTCGTTTTGATCGATGTACTAGTCGTATGGATGTACTAGTCGTATGAATCGATGTACTAGTCGTATTGATTTACTAGTCGTATTGATCGATGTACTAGTCGTATTGATGTACTAGGCGTATTGATCGATGTACTAGTCGTATTGATCGATGTACTAGTCGTATTGATGTACTAGTCGTATTGATCGATGTACTAGTCGTATTGATCGATGTACTAGTCGTATTGATCGATGTACTAGTCGTATGGATCGATGTACTAGTCGTATTGATCGATGTACCAGTCATATAGATGTACTAGTCGTATAGATGTACTAGTCGTATAGATGTACTAGTCGTATTGATCGATGTACTAGTCGTATAGATGTACTAGTCGTATTGATCAATGTACTAGTCGTATTGATGTACTAGTCGTATAGATGTACTAGTCGTAATGATCGATGTACTAGTCGTATAGATGTACTAGTCGTATTGATCGATGTACTAGTCGTATTGATGTACTAGTCGTATGGATCGATGTACTAGTCGTATTGATCGATGTACTAGTCATATAGATGTACTAGTCGTATAGATGTACTAGTCGTATAGATGTACTAGTCGTATTGATCGATGTACTAGTCGTATTGATCGATGTACTAGTCGTATGGATCGATGTACTAGTCGTATTGATGTACTAGTCGTATTCACCGATGTACTAGTCGTATAGATCGATGTACTAGTCGTATAGATGTACTAGTCGTATGGATCGATGTACTAGTCGTATGGATGTACTAGTCGTAGGGATGTACTAGTCGTATTGATCGATGTACTAGTCGTATAGATCGATGTACTAGTCGTATGGATGTACTAGTCGTATGGATGTACTAGTCGTATGGATGTACTAGTCGTATGGATCGATGTACTAGTCGTATGGATGTACTAGTCGTATGGATGTACTAGTCGTATAGATGTACTAGTCGTATGGATCGATGTACTAGTCGTCTGGATGTACTAGTCGTATGGATCGATGTACTAGTCGTATAGATGTACTAGTCTTATGGATCGATGTACTAGTCGTATAGATGTACTAGTCGTATAGATCGATGTACTAGTCGTATAGATGTACTAGTCGTATAGATGTACTAGTCGTATGGATCGATGTACTAGTCGTATGGATCGATGTACTAGTCGTATAGATGTACTAGTCGTATAGATGTACTAGTCGTATTGATCGATGTACTAGTCGTATGGATCGATGTACTAGTCGTATAGATGTACTAGTCGTATAGATGCACTAGTCGTATTGATCGATGTACTAGTCGTATTGATCGATGTACTAGTCGTATGGATGGACTAGTCGTATAGATGTACTAGTCGTATAGATGTACTAGTCGTATAGATGTACTAGTCGTATAGATCGATGTACTAGTCGTAGAGATGTACTAGTCGTATAGATGTACTAGTCGTATTGATCGATGTACTAGTCGTATGGATCGATGTACTAGTCGTATAGATGTACTAGTCGTATAGATGTACTAGTCGTATTGATCGATGTACTAGTCGTATGGATCGATGTACTAGTCGCATGGATGTAGTAGTCGTATTGATCGATGTACTAGTCGTATGGATGTACTAGTCGTATAGATCGATGTACTAGTCGTATGGATGTACTAGTCGTATAGATCGATGTAATAGTCGTATGGATGTACTAGTCGTATAGATCGATGTACTAGTCGTATGGATGTACTAGTCGTATAGATCGATGTACTAGTCGTATAGATGTACTAGTCGTATAGATGTACTAGTCGTATAGATCGATGTATTAGTCGTATGGATATACTAGTCGTATAGATCAATGTACTAGTCGTATGGATGTACTAGTCGTCTGGATCGATGTAATAGTCGTATGGATGTAGTAGTCGTATTGATCGATGTACTAGTCGTATGGATGTACTAGTCGTATAGATCAATGTACTAGTCGTATGGATGTACTAGTCGTCTGGATCGATGTACTAGTCGTATGGATGTAGTAGTCGTATTGATCGATGTACTAGTCGTATGGATGTACTAGTCGTATAGATCGATGTACTAGTCGTATGGATGTACTAGTCGTATAGATCGATGTACTAGTCGTATGGATGTACTAGTCGTCTGGATCGATGTACTAGTCGTATGGATGTAGTAGTCGTATTGATCGATGTACTAGTCGTATGGATGTACTAGTCGTATAGATCGATGTACTAGTCGTATGGATGTACTAGTCGTATAGATCGATGTAATAGTCGTATGGATGTACTAGTCGTATAGATCGATGTACTAGTCGTATAGATCGATGTACTAGTCGTATGGATGTACTAGTCGTATAGATCGATGTAATAGTCGTATTGATCGATGTACTAGTCGTATGGATGTACTAGTCGTATAGATCGATGTAATAGTCGTATAGATCGATGTACTAGTCGTATGGATGTACTAGTCGTATAGATCGATGTAATAGTCGTATAGATCGATGTAATAGTCGTATAGATCGATGTACTAGTCGTATGGATGTACTAGTCGTATAGATCGATGTAATAGTCGTATAGATCGATGTAATAGTCGTATAGATCGATGTACTAGTCGTATGGATGTACTAGTCGTCTGGATCGATGTAATAGTCGTATGGATGTAGTAGTCGTATTGATCGATGTACTAGTCGTATGGATGTACTAGTCGTATAGATCAATGTACTAGTCGTATGGATGTACTAGTCGTCTGGATCGATGTACTAGTCGTATGGATGTAGTAGTCGTATTGATCGATGTACTAGTCGTATGGATGTACTAGTCGTATAGATCGATGTACTAGTCGTATGGATGTACTAGTCGTATAGATCGATGTAATAGTCGTATGGATGTACTAGTCGTATAGATCGATGTACTAGTCGTATAGATCGATGTACTAGTCGTATAGATGTACTAGTCGTATAGATCGATGTACTAGTCGTATGGATGTACTAGTCGTATAGATCGATGTAATAGTCGTATGGATGTACTAGTCGTATTGATCGATGTACTAGTCGTATAGATCGATGTACTAGTCGTATAGATGTACTAGTCGTATAGATCGATGTACTAGTCGTATGGATGTACTAGTCGTATAGATCGATGTAATAGTCGTATGGATGTACTAGTCGTATTGATCGATGTACTAGTCGCATTGATCGATGTACTAGTCGTATGGATGTACTAGTCGTATAGATCGATGTATTAGTCGTATTGATCGATGTACTAGTCGTATGGATCGATGTACTAGTCGTATGGATGTAGTAGTCGTATTGATCGATGTACTAGTCGTATGGATGTACTAGTCGTATAGATCGATGTAATAGTCGTATGGATGTACTAGTCGTATAGATCGATGTAATAGTCGTATAGATCAATGTACTAGTCGTATGGATGTACTAGTCGTATGGATCGATGTACTAGTTGTATGGATGTAGTAGTCGTATAGATCGATGTAATAGTCGTATAGATCGATGTACTAGTCGTATGGATGTACTAGTCGTATAGATCGATGTAATAGTCGTATAGATCAATGTACTAGTCGTATGGATGTACTAGTCGTATGGATCGATGTACTAGTCGTATGGATCGATGTACTAGTCGTATTGAATCGATGTACTAGTCGTATAGATCGATGTACTAGTCGTATGGATGTAGTAGTCGTATTGATGGATGTACTAGTCGTATGGATGTAGTAGTCGTATTGATGGATGTACTAGTCGTATGGATCGATGTACTAGTCGTATGGATGTAGTAGTCGTATTGATGGATGTACTAGTCGTATGGATGTAGTAGTCGTATTGATGGATGTACTAGTCGTATTGAATCGATGTACTAGTCGTATAGATCGATGTACTAGTCGTATGGATGTAGTAGTCGTATTGATGGATGTACTAGTCGTATGGATGTAGTAGTCGTATTGATGGATGTACTAGTCGTATGGATCGATGTACTAGTCGTATGGATCGATGTACTAGTCGTATGGATCGATGTACTAGTCGTATTGAATCGATGTACTAGTCGTATAGATCGATGTACTAGTCGTATGGATCGATGTACTAGTCGTATTGATCGATGTACTAGTCGTATGGATCGATGTACTAGTCGCATGGATGTAGTGGTCGTATTGATCGATGTACTAGTCGTATGGATGTACTAGTCGTATGGATCGATGTACTAGTCGTATGGATCGATGTACTAGTCGTATTGAATCGATGTACTAGTCGTATAGATCGATGTACTAGTCGTATGGATCGATGTACTAGTCGTATTGATCGATGTACTAGTCGTATGGATGTACTAGTCGTATAGATCGATGTACTAGTCGTATGGATCGATGTACTAGTCGTATGGATGTACTCGTCGTATGGATGTACTAGTCGTATAGATCGATGTACTAGTCGTATTGATCGATGTACTAGTCGTATTGATCGATGTACTAGTCGTATGGATGTACTAGTCGTATAGATCGATGTACTAGTCGTATTGATCGATGTACTAGTCGTATGGATGTACTAGTCGTATAGATCGATGTACTAGTCGTATGGATGTACTAGTCGTATAGATCGATGTACTAGTCGTATGGATCGATGTACTAGTCGTATAGATCGATGTACTAGTCGTATGGATCGATGTACTAGTCGTATTGATCGATGTACTAGTCGTATGGATCGATGTACTAGTCGTATTGATCGATGTACTAGTCGTATGGATCGATGTACTAGTCGCATGGATGTAGTAGTCGTATTGATCGATGTACTAGTCGTATGGATGTACTAGTCGTATGGATCGATGTACTAGTCGTATAGATGTACTAGTCGTATTGATCGATGTACTAGTCGTATGGATGTACTAGTCGTATGGATGTAGTAGTCGTATTGATCGATGTACTAGTCGTATGGATCGATGTACTAGTCGTATTGATCGATGTACTAGTCGTATGGATCGATGTACTAGTCGTATGGATCGATGTACTAGTCGTATGGATCGATGTACTAGTCGTATGGATCGATGTACTAGTCGTATGGATCGATGTACTAGTCGCATGGATGTAGTAGTCGTATTGATCGATGTACTAGTCGTATGGATGTACTAGTCGTATGGATGTAGTAGTCGTATTGATCGATGTACTAGTCGTATGGATGTACTAGTCGTATGGATGTACTAGTCGTATTGATCGATGTACTAGTCGTATGGATCGATGTACTAGTCGCATGGATGTAGTAGTCGTATTGATCGATGTACTAGTCGTATGGATGTACTAGTCGTATGGATGTAGTAGTCGTATTGATCGATGTACTAGTCGTATGGATCGATGTACTAGTCGTATTGATCGATGTACTAGTCGTATGGATCGATGTACTAGTCGTATGGATCGATGTACTAGTCGTATGGATCGATGTACTAGTCGTATGGATCGATGTACTAGTCGTATTGATCGATGTACTAGTCGTATGGATGTACTAGTCGTATGGATGTAGTAGTCGTATTGATGTACTAGTCGTATGGATGTAGTAGTCGTATTGATGGATGTACTAGTCGTATGGATGTACTAGTCGTATAGATCGATGTACTAGTCGTATGGATGTACTAGTCGTATGGATCGATGTACTAGTCGTATGGATCGATGTACTAGTCGTATGGATCGATGTACTAGTCGTATTGAATCAATGTACTAGTCGTATAGATCGATGTACTAGTCGTATGGATCGATGTACTAGTCGTATTGATCGATGTACTAGTCGTATGGATCGATGTACTAGTCGTATGGATGTAGTAGTCGTATTGATCGATGTACTAGTCGTATGGATGTACTAGTCGTATGGATCGATGTACTAGTCGTATAGATGTACTAGTCGTATTGATCGATGTACTAGTCGTATGGATGTACTAGTCGTATTGATCGATGTACTAGTCGTATGGATGTACTAGTCGTATGGATGTACTAGTCGTATGGATGTAGTAGTCGTATTGATCGATGTACTAGTCGTATGGATCGATGTACTAGTCGTATGGATCGATGTACTAGTCGTATGGATGTACTAGTCGTATGGATGTAGTAGTCGTATTGATCGATGTACTAGTCGTATTGATGTACTAGTCGTATTGATGTACTAGTCGTATGGATGTAGTAGTCGTATTGATGAATGTACTAGTCGTATGGATCGATGTACTAGTCGTATGGATCGATGTACCAGTCGTATGGATCGATGTACTAGTCGTATTGAATCGATGTACTAGTCGTATGGATCGATGATTGTTATAATAGACCAGTTATTCAACTGTAATGACATGTTGAGCTCCAGGTCGTCCGTTCTGACATGGTCGAGCTCAGCGGGTTCATAAAGAGTCCCGAGGGGAAACATTAATGACCGGAAACTGACCGTTTGTGTGTCTGCGCAGCTTCCGGAAAGGACATCTCTCTCTGAGCCGCAGCAGACACGACTTCCTCCTGACCGGAAGCGAGTCCATGAAGTAGACGAGCTTCAGCTGGAGAGCTTCCTGGTGTCCAGAAGCTCCGGCAGTCGCGAACCTTCAGGAAACGCCTACGCACACCTGCGTCTTCACAATAAAAGACCCGGAACGGGGATTTCCTCAAAGCTTTTGGTCTGAAGTTCCTGTTTCCTGAAGAATCCCTCCAGGTTTATTTAAAGCCCATAACTTTACCTGCAAACTGTTGTACAATTTGTTAGTAGGGTTTTAAGATCTCAGACCGGAAGTACCGTCTCGTTCAAACTCTAACGTGTTGTCTTGGTGCTTTTATTTTGAAGTCAGACTGTCAGTACTTCTTGTGTACAGGTGTCACGACAGCAGCAGGTCATGTGACTGAAGAGCAATATGCATCAATAGAAAAGTCACATTTTAAAGATTTAACTGAACAGAAATAATAACACAGGAAGTGAGGTATTAAATAAACATGCTTTTATTGTGAAATTAGACTAAACTAATAAAAAAAGACAAACAAGCACGTTTTATACTGAACATTACATATTTAATGATCAATAAACAGATTTTACAAAATAAAATGTTGAAAAAAAGAAACAGACTGAACCGGAAGTCCACCGAACGTAAACAGGAAGTAGCTAAATAACTCAAACGGCTTCAAAAAGACCAAACAGAAACGAGTGGGCGGGGTTATACAATAACCGGGTGGAGTTATGTCTCCAATCATTTCATAAGAATAAAAATTTATCAGACATTTTTATTTGGTTAATTTTTTTCTTTTTTTAAAGTTTCAGTTCATAAAAAATAAAAGTTGTTCAGAATTATTTCATTCTGACAGTTATTGATTTCTGATCAGCTCATCCAGAGAACCTCTGTTTGCCCCCGGGTGGAGTCAGCGCCTCCGCCGGCAGGCTGAAGACGGAGCCCGCCGCCTCCACCGTGAAGATGAAGTAGAAGTTAGCCGCCATCATGGCGACGCTCGGCAGGAAGGAGAGGCCGAAGCCGAAGCCCCGGATGCTGCTGCCGAAGGCTGCGGCCACCCAGTACACCAGCCTGGGGACACAAAACAAGCACACCCTTAATATAAAGATTAGACTAGTCTAGAGACAGAAAACAAGCGCCCCTTTAACATAGAGTCTGTAAACCAGGTGGAGACAGAAAACGAGCGCCCCTTTAAGTAGGCCAGTGAAGGAGCGCTTGATCTCACCGCCCCAGGGCGAAGACGACGCTCAGCAGCGGGACGAGCTTCAGCTGCTCCTGGCTCAGGTACATCGCCATGACGGCCAGCTGCAGGAAGTAGATCAGGAACAAGGAGGCGGAGTCAGAGACGAAGCGGCGGTGCACGGCGACCTCGCGAGGCTCCGCCTCCTCCTCGCCGCGGTCAAACGGCGGTCGGAGCGCGCCGGACCGCAGCCGGCCCACGCCCAGCACCAGCCAGCCCAGCACCAGCGGAGCGGCCGCGAACACGGAGCAGCGCAGCGCGTACACCAGCCTCAGGGGGGCGCCGGAGAGCAGCGGGGCGTCGAAGGGGAGGAACACGAAGCCGCCCCACACCAGGAAGGGGAACAGCAGCAGTGAAGTCATCAGGGACACGCCCACCTTCAGGACCGACCGGCTGCCACAGCCACGCCCACCTGGAGACAGACAGGTTAACGCCTGGAGACAGACAGACAGGTAAACACCTGGAGACAGACAGACAGGTAAACACTGGAGACAGACAGGTAAACACCTGGAGACAGACAGACAGGTAAACGCCTGGAGACAGACAGGTAAACACCTGGAGACAGACAGGTAAACACCTGGAGACAGACAGACAGGTAAACACTGGAGACAGACAGGTAAACACCTGGAGACAGACAGGTAAACACCTGGAGACAGACAGACAGGTAAAGACTGGAGACAGACAGACAGGTAAACACTGGAGACAGACAGGTAAACACTGGAGACAGACAGACAGGTAAACACCTGGAGACAGACAGACAGGTATACTCACATGCATTAGGGGGCGTGTCCTCAGCCCACTCGTACTGGCAGCCATGTTGGTTGTAGTCCTGCGGGGCGCCTCGGGAACCCAGGAAGGGGCTTTTCTCAGACTCCATTTCCCAGAATGCCTCACTGCCTCTGGGCGAGGACGCGGAGTGGAGGACGGTGACCGTGGGACTGAACACCTGGGCCGCTTTCTCCGGCAGGTGGTTCTCTGCAGGCTCCGCCTCCAGCCGGGGCCTTTGCCCCACCCCCTCCTTCAGCCCCGCCCCCTCCTTCAGCCCCCTCTCGCTCTCCGTCCAGCTCGCCGCCTCCCTGAGGGACACGTCTGACCTCACGCTCCCCCCGTCTCCTCTGCCCGTCTGTCTGCCCGTCTGTCTGCCTCCGGGCCACTGCAGGGTGCTGGGCTCCATCAGGGCCGACGCCACCGCCTCGTCCTCCATCTTGCCGCTTCCTGTTGGGCACTGGGCGTCTTCAGTCAGCAGAGACACGTCCATCTGCCTGTCTGTCTACCAGAGACCACAGGGACACGTGATTGGCTGCTTGCTGTCAGACTCTGTATTGAGAGGTCTAGCTTTGGTCACGTGACTCAGTCATGAGTAAATAAGCTCAGACCAGCTGCTGCAGGTGAGCCTGCAGGCCACGCCCACAGCCAGGTCGGTCTGACTCCAACATGGCGGCCGTGACGTGCCGGTGACCATTAGCGTCACAAGCTAACAAGCTTACAAGCTAACAGAAAATAGTGAGAAAGTGAAGCAGGAACTCACCGTGTCTCCTTCCTCTTCTCCTCCTTCTTCTCCTCCTTCTTGTAGTGGTGGTCGTTCTTCTTATTCTTGTCCTTCTTCTACTTCTTGATCTTCGTTTCTTCTTCTGCTTCTTCTCTTGTTTTCGATCTTTTTGTTGTGATACAACCCGGAAGTGGATCTCAGGTGTGACCAGGTGAGTTAAAGGGAAGGTTCTCTTAAAGGGAAAGAAACCGGCACAAATACTAATACACAGTTTGAAGTACAAATACTGCGTTGCTTCCTTTGAACTTGTACTGAAGTAGTATCAGCTAAATGTACATCAAATAATAAAGTAGTAAAGTAGTATCAGCTAAAGTACATCAAATAATAAAGTAGTAAAGTAGTATCAGCTAAAGTACATCAAATAATAAAGTACTGAAGTAATATCAGCTAAAGTACATCAAATAATAAAGTAGTAAAGTAGTATCAGCTAAAGTACATCAAATAATAAAGTAGTAAAGTAGTATCAGCTAAAGTACATCAAATAATAAAGTACTGAAGTAATATCAGCTAAAGTACATCAAATAATAAAATAGTAAAGTAGTATCAGCTAAAGTACATCAAATAATAAAGTAGTAAAGTAGTATCAGCTAAATGTACATACAAGAAAGGAGGTGATAAGTACTACTACTACTACAGTATGAGTACTACTACTGCAGTATTAGTACTACTACTACAGTATGAGTACTACTACTACTACTACTACTGCAGTTTGAGTACTACTGCAGTATGAGTACTAATACTGCAGTATGAGTACTACTACTACAGTATGAGTACTACTACTGCAGTATGAGTACTACTACTACTACTACTGCAGTATGAGTACTACTGCAGTATGAGTACTAATACTGCAGTATGAGTACTACTGCAGTATGAGTACTACTACTACTACTACTGCAGTATGAGTACTAATGCAGTATGAGTACTACTACTACAGTATGAGTACTACTACAGTATGAGTACCACTACAGTATGAGTACTACCACTACAGTATGAGTACTACTGCAGTATGAGTACTACTACTACTACTACTGCAGTATGAGTACTACCACTACAGTATGAGTACTACTACAGTATGAGTACTACCACTACAGTATGAGTACTACTACAGTATGAGTACTACCACTACAGTATGAGTACTACCACTACAGCATGAGTACTACTACAGTATGAGTACTACCACTGCAGTATGAGTACTACTGCAGTATCAGTTAAAGTACATCAAATAATAAAGTACTGAAGTAATATCAGCTAAAGTACATCAAATAATAAAGTAGTAAAGTAGTATCAGCTAAAGTACATCAAATAATAAAGTAGTAAAGTAGTATCAGCTAAATGTACATACAAGAAAGGAGGTGATAAGTACTACTACTACAGTATGAGTACTACTACTACAGTATGAGTACTACTACTGCAGTATGAGTACTACTACTACAGTATGAGTACTACTACTGCAGTATGAGTACTACTACTACTACTACTACTGCAGTTTGAGTACTACTGCAGTATGAGTACTAATACTGCAGTATGAGTACTACTACTACAGTATGAGTACTACTACTACTACTACTGCAGTATGAGTACTACTACTACAGTATGAGTACTACTACTACTACTACTGCAGTATGAGTACTACTACTACAGTATGAGTACTACTACTACTACTACTGCAGTATGAGTACTACTACTACAGTATGAGTACTACTACTACTACTACTGCAGTATGAGTACTACTACTACAGTATGAGTACTACTACTGCAGTATGAGTACTACTACTACTACTACTACTACTGCAGTTTGAGTACTACTGCAGTATGAGTACTAATACTACAGTATGAGTACTACTACTGCAGTATGAGTACTACTGCTACTACTGCAGTATGAGTACTAATACTGCAGTATGAGTACTACTGCAGTATGAGTACTACTACTACTACTACTGCAGTATGAGTACTAATGCAGTATGAGTACTACTACTACAGTATGAGTACTACTACAGTATGAGTACCACGACAGTATGAGTACTACCACTACAGTATGAGTACTACTGCAGTATGAGTACTACTACTACTACTACTGCAGTATGAGTACTACCACTACAGTATGAGTACTACCACTACAGTATGAGTACTACTGCAGTATGAGTACTACTGCAGTATGAGTACTACCACTACAGTATGAGTACTACTACAGTATGAGTACTACCACTACAGTATGAGTACTACTACAGTATGAGTGCTACTACAGTATGAGTACTACTACAGTATGAGTGCTACTACAGTATGAGTACTACCACTACAGTATGAGTACTACTACAGTATGAGTACCACTACAGTATGAGTACTACCACTACAGTATGAGTACTACTGCAGTATGAGTACTACTACTACTACTACTGCAGTATGAGTACTACCACTACAGTATGAGTACTACCACTACAGTATGAGTACTACTGCAGTATGAGTACTACTGCAGTATGAGTACTACTGCAGTATGAGTACTACTACAGTATGAGTACTACTACTACAGTATGAGTACTACTGCAGTATGAGTACTACTGCAGTATGAGTACTACCACTACAGTATGAGTACTACTACAGTATGAGTACTACCACTACAGTATGAGTACTACTACAGTATGAGTGCTACTACAGTATGAGTACTACCACTACAGTATGAGTACTACTGCAGTATGAGTACTACTGCAGTATGAGTACTACCACTACAGTATGAGTACTACTACAGTATGAGTACTACTACAGTATGAGTACTACCACTACAGTATGAGTACTACTACAGTATGAGTGCTACTACAGTATGAGTACTACTGCAGTATGAGTACTACTACTACAGTATGAGTACTACTACTACAGTATGAGTACTACTACTGCAGTATGAGTACTACTACTACAGTATGAGTACTACTACTGCAGTATGAGTACTACTACTACTACTACTACTGCAGTTTGAGTACTACTGCAGTATGAGTACTAATACTGCAGTATGAGTACTACTACTACAGTATGAGTACTACTACTACTACTACTGCAGTATGAGTACTACTACTACAGTATGAGTACTACTACTACTACTACTGCAGTATGAGTACTACTACTACAGTATGAGTACTACTACTACTACTACTGCAGTATGAGTACTACTACTACAGTATGAGTACTACTACTACTACTACTGCAGTATGAGTACTACTACTACAGTATGAGTACTACTACTGCAGTATGAGTACTACTACTACTACTACTACTACTGCAGTTTGAGTACTACTGCAGTATGAGTACTAATACTACAGTATGAGTACTACTACTGCAGTATGAGTACTACTGCTACTACTGCAGTATGAGTACTAATACTGCAGTATGAGTACTACTGCAGTATGAGTACTACTACTACTACTACTGCAGTATGAGTACTAATGCAGTATGAGTACTACTACTACAGTATGAGTACTACTACAGTATGAGTACCACTACAGTATGAGTACTACCACTACAGTATGAGTACTACTGCAGTATGAGTACTACTACTACTACTACTGCAGTATGAGTACTACCACTACAGTATGAGTACTACCACTACAGTATGAGTACTACTGCAGTATGAGTACTACTGCAGTATGAGTACTACCACTACAGTATGAGTACTACTACAGTATGAGTACTACCACTACAGTATGAGTACTACTACAGTATGAGTGCTACTACAGTATGAGTACTACTACAGTATGAGTGCTACTACAGTATGAGTACTACCACTACAGTATGAGTACTACTACAGTATGAGTACCACTACAGTATGAGTACTACCACTACAGTATGAGTACTACTGCAGTATGAGTACTACTACTACTACTACTGCAGTATGAGTACTACCACTACAGTATGAGTACTACCACTACAGTATGAGTACTACTGCAGTATGAGTACTACTGCAGTATGAGTACTACTGCAGTATGAGTACTACTACAGTATGAGTACTACTACTACAGTATGAGTACTACTGCAGTATGAGTACTACTGCAGTATGAGTACTACCACTACAGTATGAGTACTACTACAGTATGAGTACTACCACTACAGTATGAGTACTACTACAGTATGAGTACTACCACTACAGTATGAGTACTACTACAGTATGAGTGCTACTACAGTATGAGTACTACCACTACAGTATGAGTACTACTGCAGTATGAGTACTACTGCAGTATGAGTACTACCACTACAGTATGAGTACTACTACAGTATGAGTACTACTACAGTATGAGTACTACCACTACAGTATGAGTACTACTACAGTATGAGTGCTACTACAGTATGAGTACTACTGCAGTATGAGTACTACCACTACAGTATGAGTACTACTACAGTATGAGTGCTACTACAGTATGAGTACTACCACTACAGTATGAGTACTACTGCAGTATGAGTACTACTACAGTATGAGTACTACCACTACAGTATGAGTACTACTGCAGTATGAGTACTACTGCAGTATGAGTACTACCACTACAGTATGAGTACTACTACAGTATGAGTACTACCACTACAGTATGAGTACTACTACAGTATGAGTGCTACTACAGTATGAGTACTACTACAGTATGAGTGCTACTACAGTATGAGTACTACCACTACAGTATGAGTACTACTGCAGTATGAGTACTACTGCAGTATGAGTACTACCACAGTATGAGTACTACCACTACAGTATGAGTACTACCACTACAGTATGAGTACTACTACAGTATGAGTGCTACTACAGTATGAGTACTACTACAGTATGAGTACTACTGCAGTATGAGTACTACTGCAGTATGAGTACTACCACAGTATGAGTACTACCACTACAGTATGAGTACTACCACTACAGTATGAGTACTACTGCAGTATGAGTATTACTGCAGTATGAGTACTACTACTGCAGTACTCGTATGATCAATGCCAGACAACGTGTGACGTCACTCTGATCAGGTATCGATCAGCTTGATCTTCTCTCGTCAGTCCGTCAGATAGCAGGAGGTTTGTCTGGTTTCCTCACCGGCAGCCTTTGGGGCGGGCGGGGTCTGTGCTCGGTGGTTCCACGTCACACAGCACCGCGTTGTACACTCTGCTGCGAGGGGGGGGGCGGGGTTAATCGAGCCCTATGTTCATCGACCACGTGACTTCATACGGCTCTCTGATTGGCTATTTTGCATCACGTGACACGTCGACGCGTTGTCATAGAGACCGACTCCACCCACGCCGTCCACTTCGCTGCGCCGGCGTGAAAACTAGCGCTCCCTAACAGATGCCGGTGGGCGGGGCTTGAGGTGCGTGCGGCAAAGGGATTGGCTGATCGTAGCGGCAGCGGGCTGAGCTCTGATTGGTCAGAAGTAGCGAGCGGAGCCGTCAGTCACCGCGACGCCCCGCCCCCGGGCTCAGACTGCGGACTACTCCAGGACCAGAACCCAACACTCGCGGAATATTATCGATTAATGATCGCTGAGCGGTGATCAGGTGGCGAGCAGCTGATCGATAGGTGTGATTGGTTTGTCGGAGGGGATGTCCCGGCTGCTGGAGAGCAGGAGACAGGACAGGATGAAGGAAATCAACCTGAAGGTGAGTTCACGGGAAAGAGAAAGAAACGGACTCCCGGGCGCGTGCACGCCGACTTCACCCATCGATCACGAGAGTTCCCGATCAGTATCGATTAGTGTGATCGGTTCGTGTGATCGGTCCGCGTCAGTGATCGGAACAGACACGTCGCGTCACTTTGTGTCTGTTCCGCTTTGTGCGCGCGCTCCGTTACTCCAGATGTGCAGCTCTACTTCAGCTGATCGATACTTCAGCTGATCGATACTTCTGCCCACCACACTCCCGCTGATCGATCGTTTAGTGGTCGTGAGGTCGTGGTGAACAGAAGAAGAAGTTGAAGCTCAAACGGAAACGGACACCTTCTTCTTCTTCAGTTCAGACTGAAAACCTGGTTCATGCTTTCATACCGCGCGCGTGCGCGTTTACCATGGACCTGGACACACACACACGCGGACTGCTCCGGTGTGTGTGTCCGTTAGCAGCAGCGTGGCCGCTTTGTCCTGCAGGAGGAAACGGGGGGAGGGGAGTGTGTGTGTGCGCGCGCGCGCGCGCGCATTTAAACAGGAAGTGTCGCTGTGTGTTTGACCTTTGACCCGCGAACTAAAAACAAACACGCTTCCAGTCTGACAGGTTTTTAGTTCCTCATGAGCAGAACACAGCATCCATCTTCTCTGCAGCGGAGCTTCCTTGCGTCCTCCTTCCTTGCGTCCTCCTTCCTTCCCAAGGAGCAGTGAGCTGTAACGAGGCTTCATGTTGCTCATGTGAACTATGGCGAGACCGGGGATCGAACCGGCGACCTCGTGTTACGGGACGACTACGAGAGAGAGAGAGAGAGAGAGAGAGAGAGAGAGAGAGAGAGAGAGAGAGAGAGAGAGAGAGAGAGAGAGAGAGAGAGAGAGAGAGAGAGAGAGAGAGAGAGAGCATATGATATATTAAATATAGGGATAACACAACATATGATATATTAATATAGAGATAACACAACATATGATATATTAATATAGAGATAACACAACATATTGTATATTAAATATAGAGATAACACAACATATGATATATTAATATAGAGATAACACAACATATGATATATTAATATAGAGATAACACAACATATTGTATATTAAATATAGAGATAACACAACATATGATATATTAAATATAGAGATAACACAACATATGATATATTAAACATAGAGATAACACAACATATGATATATTAAACATAGAGATAACACAACATATTGTATATTAAATATAGAGATAACACAACATATGATATATTAAATATAGAGATAACACAACATATGATATATTAAACATAGAGATAACACAACATATGATATATTAAACATAGAGATAACACAACATATGATATATTAAACATAGAGATAACACAACATATGATATATTAATATAGAGATAACACAACATATGATATATTAATATAGAGATAACAGAACATATTGTATATTAAATATAGAGATAACACAACATATTGTATATTAAATATAGAGATAACACAACATATTGTATATTAAATATAGAGATAACACAACATATGATATATTAAGTATAGAGATAACACAACATATGATATATTAAACATAGAGATAACACAACATATGATATATTAAACATAGAGATAACACAACATATGATATATTAATATAGAGATAACACAACATATGATATATTAATATAGAGATAACACAACATATTGTATATTAAATATAGAGATAACACAACATATTGTATATTAAATATAGAGATAACACAACATATTGTATATTAAATATAGAGATAACACAACATATGATATATTAAGTATAGAGATAACACAACATATGATATATTAAACATAGAGATAACACAACATATGATATATTAAATATAGAGATAACACAACATATGATATATTAATATAGAGATAACACAACATATGATATATTAATATAGAGATAACACAACATATTGTATATTAAATATAGAGATAACACAACATATTATATATTAAATATAGAGATAACACATTATATATTAAATATAGAGATAACACAACACATGATATATTAAATATAGAGATAACACAACACATGATATATTAAATATAGAGATAACACAACATATTGTATATTAAATATAGAGATAACACAACATATTGTATATTAAATATAGAGATAACACAACATATGATATATTAAATATAGAGATAACACAACATATGATATATTAAATATAGAGATAACACAACATATGATGTATTAAATATAGAGATAACACAACATATTGTATATTAAATATAGAGATAACACAACATATGATATATTAAGTATAGAGATAACACAACATATGATATATTAAGTATAGAGATAAAACAACATATTATATATTAAATATAGAGATAACACAACACATTATATATTAAATATAGAGATAACACAACACATGATATATTAAATATAGAGATAACACAACACATGATATATTAAATATAGAGATAACACAACACATGATATATTAAATATAGAGATAACACAACATATGATATATTAAATATAGAGATAACACAACATATGATATATTAAATATAGAGATAACACAACATATTGTATATTAAATATAGAGATAACACAACATATTGTATATTAAATATAGAGATAACACAACATATGATATATTAAGTATAGAGATAACACAACATATGATATATTAAGTATAGAGATAAAACAACATATTGTATATTAAATATAGAGATAACACAACATATGATATATTAAATATAGAGATAACACAACATATGATGTATTAAATATAGAGATAACACAACATATTATATATTAAATATAGAGATAACACAACATATTACATATTAAATATAGAGATAACACAACACATGATATATTAAATATAGAGATAACAACACATTATATATTAAATATAGCGATAACACAACATATGATATATTAAATATAGAGATAACACAACATATTGTATATTAAATATAGAGATAAAACAACATATTGTATATTAAATATAGATAACACAACATATGATATATTAAAAATAGAGATAACACAACACATTATATATTGAATATAGAGATAACACAACATATGATATATTAAATATAGAGATAACACAACATATGATGTATTAAATATAGAGATAACACAACATATTATATATTAAATATAGAGATAACACAACATATTACATATTAAATATAGAGATAACACAACATATTATATATTAAATATAGAGATAACACAACATATGATGTATTAAATATAGAGATAACACAACATGATATATTAAATATAGAGATAACACAACATATGATATATTAAATATAGAGATAACACAACATATGATATATTAAATACAGAGATAACACAACATATTGTATATTAAATATAGAGATAAAACAACATATTATATATTAAATACAGAGATAACACAACATATTATATATTAAATATAGAGATAACACAACATATGATATATTAAATATAGAGATAACACAACACATTATATATTAAATATAGCGATAACACAACATATGATGTATTAAATATAGAGATAACACAACATATTGTATATTAAATATAGAGATAAAACAACATATTGTATATTACATACAGAGATAACACAACATATTGTATATTAAATATAGAGATAAAACAACATATTGTATATTACATACAGAGATAACACAACATATTGTATATTAAATATAGAGATAAAACAACATATTGTATATTACATACAGAGATAACACAACATATGATGTATTAAATATAGAGATAACACAACATATGATATATTAAATATAGAGATTACACAACATATGATATATTAAATATAGAGATAACACAACATATTATATACTAAATATAGAGACCAATGAGGTGAGGTCACATGACTGACCAATGAGAGCAGAGTGAGGTCACATGACTCTGACCAATGAGAGCAGAGCCCTAGTTCTCAGATCAGTTACCTGCTGCTCACCTGAGTCTTTGTTGGGATTCTGCTGGTTTCTGCTTCTTCTCTCAAAGGCCTCCTCTTCCTCCTCCTCCTCATCCTCTTCCTCCTCCTCTTCCTCCTCTTCCTCTTCCTCCTCTCAGACAGAGCTCTCTTTATTCTCTCCATCACTGAGTCCTTTATTTATTGATCAGCTGATCGCTGACTGTCACCAGATCACTTCACTTGTTCTGAACCAGTTTCACTTATTCATTTAAATATGACACACACACACACACACACACACACACACACACACACACACACACACACACACACACACACACACACACACACACTTCCTCTTCCTGCCCCTCCCAGTCAGAGAGGTTCTAAAGAGAGAGGCGTTCTGTTGTTCTCAGAGGAACCTGTTTGCGTGAAGAAGTACATGAAGTATTCCTTCATGAGGTGTTATGTCCGTGTACTTTGTACTTTGTTCTGTGTACTTTGCGACGTTGTCATGTACTCGCCTGTCTCCCTGAAGCCCAGAGCTTCTCTGCTCCTTCACCACTAAGATGGTGACATGCAGAGCATCATAAAGGCTTGGAAATAAAAACATATACAAAAATACAAATCTACATTTCCCTCTAGTGGGGCGCGACGGGGGGAATGTAGATTATTGTGTACATGTTTTTATTTCCAATCCTTTATGACAGTTTGAGCCAACAGGTTTTTATTATTACTTTATGATTCTAAAGCTGTAATATGTCGTCACATGATCCGTTATTGTTTGCAAACACAGTTGTAAGGTGAGGGCTCTGTTAGCTCTGATAGCTCTGATAGCTCTGGTTAGCCAGCTCTGTTAGCTCTGTTAGCTCTGTTAGCTCTGATAGCGCTGTTAGCTCTGATAGCTCTTGTTAGCCAGCTCGGTTAGCTCTGTTAGCTCTGATAGCTCTTGTTAGCTAGCTCTGATAGCTCTGTTAGTTATGTTAGTTATGTTAGCTATGTTAGCTCTGTTAGCTCTGATAGTTCTGATAGCTCTGTTATCTCTGTTATCTCTGTTAGCTAGCTCTGATAGCTCTGTTAGATAGCTCTGATAGCTCTGATATCTATGTTATCTCTGTTAGCTAGCTCTGATAGCTCTGTTATCTCTGTTAGATAGCTCTGATATCTATGTTATCTCTGTTAGCTAGCTCTGATAGCTCTGTTATCTCTGTTAGATAGCTCTGATATCTATGTTATCTCTGTTAGCTAGCTCTGATAGCTATGTTAGCTCTGTTAGCTCTGATAGCTCTGTTAGCTCTGTTAGCCATGATAGCTCTGATTGCTCTTGCTAGCTAGCTCTGATAGCTCTGTTAGCTCTGATAGCTCTGTTAGCTAACTCTGATAGCTCTGTTAGCTCTGTTAGCCCTGATAGCTCTGATAGCTCTGTTAGCTAGCTCTGATAGCTCTGATAGCTCTGTTATCTCTGTTTGCTCTGATAGCTCTGTTAGCACTGATAGCTCTGATAGCTCTGATAGCTCATAGCTCTGTTAGCCCTGTTAGCTCTGTTAGTTCTGTTAGCTCTGAGAGCTCTGTTAGCTCTGTTAGCTTAAAGTCTCAGTCATGTGACGAGCAGAGTCTTCAGCTCATAAAAGCTTCCTTCCTTAGAAATAGCTGCGAGCGTGACTCATTACCCACAATGCCTCTCTGTGTGTTCAGCTCTAGAAACCACTGTTGTGCAACTTTAAATCATTTTTAGCTTCAGTCTGAGTCATCTGACTCTGAGCTCATCTTCAGAGGTCTGATGGTCCCTGTGATTTCTATCTGGACTACAGCTCCCATGAGGCTTTGCTGCGTCTGGTCTCCATCTATACTTGAGCACTGAGTTGTTATTAATGTTAATAACGTTTAGTATTCTATGAGTAAACATCATCACAGGGTTCTGTTTACCTATGATGATGTTTACTCTCGTCCTTCAACCTGATTGGTTGATACTAACTCACAACAAACAAACAATGTTTTAAACGGAAGCAGCTGATTGGTTCTCTCTGTCTGTCTGTCTGTCTGTCTGTCTGTCTGTCTGTCTCTCTCTCTCTCTCTCTCTCTCTCTCTCTTTCTCTTTCTCTCTCTCTCTCTCTGCCTGCCTGTCTGTCTGTCTGTCCTCAGAACAAGGAGAAGGTGCGTCTGAAGGAGAGAGAGAAGGAGGCTCGTGAGAGAGAGGCTCGTAGTAACGGCCATCTCTTCACCTCCCTCACCGTGTCCTCCACCACGCTGTGTTCCTCCTGCAACAGGAGCATCACCGCCAAGGAGGCCCTGAGCTGTCCAGGTACACCACTACACACACTACACCACTACACACACTACACCACTACACACACTACACCACTACACACACTACACACACTACACAACCACACACACACTACACACACTACACAACCACACACACCGCCAAGGAGGCCCTGAGCTGTCCAGGTACACCACTACACACACTACACCACTACACACACTACACCACTACACACACTACACACACTACACAACCACACACACACTACACACACTACACAACCACACACACCGCCAAGGAGGCCCTGAGCTGTCCAGGTACACCACTACACACACTACACCACTACACACACTACACCACTACACACACTACACCACTACACACACTACACACACTACACAACCACACACACACTACACACACTACACAACCACACACACCGCCAAGGAGGCCCTGAGCTGTCCAGGTACACCACTACACACACTACACCACTACACACACTACACCACTACACACACTACACACACTACACAACCACACACACACTACACACACTACACAACCACACACACCGCCAAGGAGGCCCTGAGCTGTCCAGGTACACCACTACACACACTACACCACTACACACACTACACCACTACACACACTACACCACTACACACACTACACACACTACACAACCACACACACACTACACACACTACACAACCACACACACCGCCAAGGAGGCCCTGAGCTGTCCAGGTACACCACTACACACACTACACCACTACACACACTACACCACTACACACACTACACACACTACACAACCACACACACACTACACACACTACACAACCACACACACCGCCAAGGAGGCCCTGAGCTGTCCAGGTACACCACTACACACACTACACCACTACACACACTACACCACTACACACACTACACACACTATACAACCACACACACACTACACACACTACACAACCACACACACCGCCAAGGAGGCCCTGAGCTGTCCAGGTACACCACTACACACACTACACCACTACACACACTACACCACTACACACACTACACACACTATACAACCACACACACACTACACACACTACACAACCACACACACCGCCAAGGAGGCCCTGAGCTGTCCAGGTACACCACTACACACACTACACCACTACACACACTACACACACTACACAACCACACACACACTACACACACTACACAACCACACACACACTACACACACTACACAACCACACACACACTACACAACCACACACACCGCCAAGGAGGCCCTGAGCTGTCCAGGTACACAACTACACACACTACACACACTACACAACCACTACACACACTACACAACCACACACACACTACACACACTACACAACCACTACACACACTACACAACCACACATACACTACACACACTACACAACCACTACACACACTACACACACCGCCAAGGAAGCCCTGAGCTGTCCAGGTACACAACTACACACACTACACACACACTACACAACCACTACACACACTACACACACGACACACACACTACACAACCACTACACACACACACACACACACACACACACCGCCAAGGAAGCCCTGAGCTGTCCAGGTACACAACTACACACACTACACACACTACACACACACTACACAACCACTACACACACTACACACACGACACACACACTACACAACCACTACACACACTACACACACACACCGCCAAGGAGGCTCTGAGCTGTCCAGGTACACAGCTACACAACCACTACACAACACACACAACGCCAAGGAGGCTCTGAGCTGTCCAGGTACACAACCAGTACACACATTACACAACGACTACACACACTACACAACCATATAAACAGCCACACACACAACCAAAGAGGCTCTGAGCTGTCCAGGTTCAGAGAGAAGAGGAGAGGATCCAGGATGGAGCCTTGAGGGACTCCAGTAGTGAGAGGACAGGGTTCAGAGAGAAGAGGATCCAGGATGGAGCCTTGAGGGACTCCAGTAGTGAGAGGACAAGGTTCAGAGAGAAGAGGAGAGGATCCAGGACGGAGCCTTGAGGGACTCCAGTAGTGAGAGGACAAGGTTCAGAGAGAAGAGGAGAGGATCCAGGACGGAGCCTTGAGGGACTCCAGTAGTGAGAGGACAAGGTACAGAGAGAAGAGGAGCGGATCCAGGAAGGAGCCTTGAGGGACTCCAGTAGTGAGAGGACAAGGTTCAGAGAGAAGAGGAGAGGATCCAGGAAGGAGCCTTGAGGGACTCCAGTAGTGAGAGGACAAGGTTCAGAGAGAAGAGGAGAGGATCCAGGACGGAGCCTTGAGGGACTCCAGTAATGAGAGGACAAGGTTCAGAGAGAAGAGGATCCAGGATGGAGCCTTGAGGGACTCCAGTAGTGAGAGGACAAGGTTCAGAGAGAAGAGGAGAGGATCCAGGACGGAGCCTTGAGGGACTCCAGTAGTGAGAGGACAAGGTTCAGAGAGAAGAGGAGAGGATCCAGGATGGAGCCTTGAGGGACTCCAGTAGTGAGAGGACAAGGTTCAGAGAGAAGAGGAGAGGAGATGAGGATCTGGTGGTTCACTGTGTCAAAGGCAGCAGAAAGGTCTATAAGGATAAGGACAGAGGAGAGAAGGAGAGAAGGATGAGGAGAGAGGAGAGAGGCTGCTCTAGCAGTGTGGAGCTGCTCAGAGGAGGACAGTCTCTGTTGAGGCCTTGAATCCAGACTGGTGAGTCCAGAAGGTTGTTCTGGTGGAGAAAGGAGGAGACTTGTTAAAGATAGCTCACACACACACACACACACACACACACACACACACACACACACACACACACACACACACACACACACACACACACACACACACATAGTTTGTATAGTGTGTGTGTGTGTGTGTGTGTGTGTAACAGATGGTGTGTTAATCCTCCCTCACAATGAACAGATGTACCTCTTCAGATTTTGAGATTAACACAAACACACGTTTTCCTGCTTTGTGATTGGCTGCTGAGGTGGAACCCTGAGAACTGGGTCGAGGGGACACGTGTGTGTGTGTGTGTGTGTGTGTGTGTGTGTGTGTGTGTGTGTGTGTGTGTGTGTCACACGTATGTGTGCAGAGTGTGTGTAATGTAATGAGTCTGAGTTTACTGGATTTATGAAAAGAAACACAAATGACCACAAACACTTTACATACTGACACACCCTGTGTGTGTGTGTGTGTGTGTGTGTGTGTGTGTGTGTGTGTGTGTGTGTGTGTGTGTGTGTGTGTGTGTGTGTGTGTGTGTGTGTGTGTGTGACCACAGAAAACAGTCTGCAGTCTACTTTTTCCTCGTCTTCTCTTTTCGGTATTTTTAGGAATGTGGACTTGGGATTTCTTGAGGAAGTTATTTAAGATCATAAAACATAACTTGAATGGGTCCCTGAAGGTTCTAGTGGAGGTTCTAAGGTTCTATTAGAGGTTATACGGTTCTAGTGGAGGTTTCAGGGTTCTATTAGAGGTTATAAGGTTCAAGGGGAGGTTCCAGGGTTCTAGTGGAGGTTCTTGTGGCGGTTCTAATGTTCTAGTTGAAGTTCTAAGGTTCTAGTGGAGGTTATAAGGTTCTAGTGGAGGTTATAAGGTTCTAGTGGAGGTTATAGGGTTCTATTGGAGGTTATAAGGTTCTAGTGGAGGTTATAAGGTTCAAGGGGAGGTTATAAGGTTCAAGGGGAGGTTATAAGGTTCTAGTGGAGGTTATAAGGTTCAAGGGGAGGTTATAAGGTTCAAGGGGAGGTTATAGGGTTCTAGTGGAGGTTATAAGGTTCTAGTGGAGGTTATAGGGTTCTATTGGAGGTTATAAGGTTCTAGTGGAGGTTATAGGGTTCTATTGGAGGTTATAAGGTTCTAGTGGAGGTTATAAGGTTCAAGGGGAGGTTATAGGGTTCTAGTGGAGGTTATAAGGTTCAAGGGGAGGTTATAGGGTTCTAGTGGAGGTTATAAGGTTCAAGGGGAGGTTATAAGGTTCAAGGGGAGGTTATAGGGTTCTAGTGGAGGTTATAAGGTTCTAGTGGAGGTTATAAGGTTCTAGTGGAGGTTATAGGATTCTATTGGAGGTTATAAGGTTCTAGTGGAGGTTATAGGGTTCTATTGGAGGTTATAAGGTTCTAGTGGAGGTTACAAGGTTCAAGGGGAGGTTATAGGGTTCTAGTGGAGGTTATAAGGTTCAAGGGGAGGTTATAAGGTTCAAGG
>NC_136600.1:27530008-27532508 GCF_910589615.1 Taurulus bubalis
CTCTCTCTCACCTGTCCTCTCTCACCTCTCTCTCACCTGTCCTCTCTCACCTGTCCTCTCTCACCTCTCTCTCTCTCTCTCACCTGTCCTCTCTTACCTCTCGCTCACCTGTCTCTCTCACCTGTCTCTCTCACCTGTCCTCTCTCACCTCTCTCTCTCACCTCTCTCTCACCTGTCTCTCTCACCTGTCCTCTCTCACCCCTCTCTCTCACCTGTCTCTCTCACCTGTCTCTCTCACCTCTCTCTCACCTCTCTCTCACCTGTCCTCTCTCACCTCTCTCTCACCTGTCCTCTCTCACCTCTCTCTCACCTGTCCTCTCTCACCTCTCTCTCTCACCTCTCTCTCACCTGTCTCTCTCACCTCTCTCTCTCACCTGTCCTCTCTCACCTCTCTCTCTCACCTCTCTCTCACCTGTCTCTCTCACCTGTCCTCTTTCACCTCTCTCTCTCACCTCTCTCTCACCTGTCCTCTCTCACCTCTCTCTCTCACCTCTCTCTCACCTGTCCTCTCTCACCTCTCTCTCTCACCTGTCCTCTCTCACCTCTCTCACCTCTCTCTCTCACCTGTCTCTCTCACCTGTCCTCTCTCACCTCTCTCTCTCACCTGTCCTCTCTCACCTCTCTCTCTCACCTGTCTCTCTCACCTGTCCTCTCTCACCTCTCTCTCTCACCTCTCTCTCACCTCTCTCTCTCACCTGTCCTCTCTCACCTCTCTCTCTCACCTCTCTCTCTCACCTGTCCTCTCTCACCTCTCTCACCTCTCTCTCTCACCTCTCTCTCTCACCTGTCCTCTCTCACCTGTCCTCTCTCACCTCTCTCTCACCTGTCCTCTCTCACCTCTCTCTCTCACCTGTCCTCTCTCACCTCTCTCACCTCTCTCTCTCACCTCTCTCTCTCACCTGTCCTCTCTCACCTCTCTCTCACCTCTCTCTCACCTGTCTCTTACCTGTCTCTCTCACCTCTCTCTCACCTGTCGTTTTACTGTGACCTGCTCCTCACGCTCACCTATCCTCTCTCACCTGTCTTGTCGCCTGTCTCTCTCACCTGTCCTCTCTCACCTCTCTCTCTCACCTGTCCTCTCTCACCTGTCCTCTCTCACCTGTCCTCTCTCACCTCTCTCTCTCACCTCTCTCTCTCACCTGTCCTCTCTCACCTGTCCTCTCTCACCTCTCTCTCTCACCTCTCTCTCTCACCTGTCCTCTCTCACCTGTCCTCTCTCTCTCTCACCTCTCTCTCTCACCTGTCCTCTCTCACCTGTCCTCTCTCACCTCTCTCTCTCACCTGTCCTCTCTCACCTCTCTCTCTCACCTCTCTCTCTCACCTGTCCTCTCTCACCTCTCTCTCTCACCTCTCTCTCACCTCTCTCTCTCACCTGTCCTCTCTCACCTCTCTCTCTCACCTCTCTCTCTCACCTGTCCTCTCTCACCTCTCTCTCTCACCTCTCTCTCACCTCTCTCTCTCACCTCTCTCTCTCACCTCTCTCTCTCACATGTCCTCTCTCACCTGTCCTCTCTCACCTCTCTCTCTCTCACCTGTCCTCTCTCACCTCTCTCACCTCTCTCTCTCACCTCTCTCTCACCTGTCCTCTCTCACCTCTCTCTCTCACCTCTCTCTCTCACCTCTCTCTCTCACCTGTCCTCTCTCACCTGTCCTCTCTCTCACCTCTCTCTCACCTCTCTCTCACCTGTCTCTTACCTGTCTCTCTCACCTGTCGTTTTACTGTGACCTGCTCCTCACGCTCACCTATCCTCTCTCACCTGTCTTGTCGCCTGTCTCTCTCACCTGTCCTCTCTCACCTCTCTCTCTCACCTGTCCTCTCTCACCTGTCCTCTCTCACCTCTCTCTCTCACCTGTCCTCTCTCACCTGTCCTCTCTCACCTCTCTCTCTCACCTGTCCTCTCTCACCTGTCCTCTCTCACCTCTCTCTCACCTCTCTCTCTCACCTGTCCTCTCTCACCTGTCCTCTCTCTCTCTCACCTCTCTCTCTCACCTGTCCTCTCTCACCTGTCCTCTCTCACCTCTCTCTCTCACCTGTCCTCTCTCACCTGTCCTCTCTCACCTCTCTCTCTCACCTGTCCTCTCTCACCTGTCCTCTCTCACCTCTCTCTCTCTCACCTGTCCTCTCTCACCTGTCCTCTCTCACCTCTCTCTCTCACCTCTCTCTCTCACCTGTCCTCTCTCACCTGTCCTCTCTCTCTCTCACCTCTCTCTCTCGCCTGTCTCTCTCACCTGTCCTCTCTCACCTCTCTCTCTCACCTGTCCTCTCTCACCTGTCCTCTCTCACCTCTCTCTCTCACCTGTCCTCTCTCACCTGTCCTCTCTCACCTGTCCTCTCTCACCTCTCTCTCTCACCTCTCTCTCTCACCTGTCCTCTCTCACCTCTCTCTCTCACCTGTCCTCTCTCACCTGTCCTCTCTCTCTCTCACCTCTCTCTCTCACCTCTCTCTCTCACCTGTCCTCTCTCACCTCTCTCTCTCACCTCTCTCTCTCTCACCTGTCC
>NC_136600.1:27537508-27565008 GCF_910589615.1 Taurulus bubalis
AACAAGCTAGCGTACAGTCAGCTACGTAGACACCTTGCTTTAATGCACGAACGGCGACTGGTGGTCCATCGGTTTAACTCTAGAGAAGGACAAGCCAACTAGCTAACGAGCTAACTAGTCAGTTAGCTAATTGACTTGCTAACTATCCGCCTCCAGAGCTGCGTCTGTGTTGTTAATATTAAAACTAATGTCTACCTGACCATGGACCTGTCTCTCCACCTGTCTCTCAGGACAAGTCTCCGGTAGTCTCTCTGAATAACCTGATCGTCAGAGACATAGCCAATCAGGAGCGAGGGATGTACCTGATCAGTGCCTCCACCCCTCCAGAGATGTACGAGCTGCACGCTTCCTCCAAGGACGGCCGCCGGACCTGGATGAGCCGCATCCAGCAGACTGCTCTCAGGTCAGTACTGTACAGTACCTCATACGGTACCTCACTGTACCTTATCGTACCTCACTGTACCTTATGGTACCTCATGGTACCTGATGGTACCTCACTGTACCTTATAGTACCTCACTGTACCTTATAGTACCTCACTGTACCTCACTGTACCTTATTGTACCTCACTGTGCCTTATAGTACCTTATGGTACCTCACTGTACCTCACTGTACCTTGTAGTACCTCACTGTACCTCATGGTACCTTATAGTACCTCATGGTACCTCACTTACCTTATAGTACCTCATGGTACCTGATGGTACCTCACTGTACCTTATAGTACCTGAAGGTACCTCACCGTACCTCACCGTACCTTATAGTACCTGATGGTACCTCATGTACCTGATGGTACCTCATGTTACCTGATGGTACCTCATGTTACCTGATGGTACCTCACCGTACCTTATAGTACCTCACCGTACCTTATAGTACCTCACTGTACCTTATAGTACCTCACCGTACCTTATAGTACCTCACTGTACCTTATAGTACCTCACTGTACCTCATGTACCTGATGGTACCTCATGTACCTGATGGTACCTCATGTTACCTGATGGTACCTCACCGTACCTTATAGTACCTCACTGTACCTTATAGTACCTCACCGTACCTTATAGTACCTCACTGTACCTTATAGTACCTCACTGTACCTTATAGTACCTCACCGTACCTTATAGTACCTCACTGTACCTTATAGTACCTCACTGTACCTCATGTACCTGATGGTACCTCATGTTACCTGATGGTACCTCACTGTACCTTATAGTACCTCACCGTACCTTATAGTACCTCACTGTACCTGATGGCACCTCACTGTACCTTATAGTACCTGACCGTACCTTATAGTACCTCATGGTACCTGATGGCACCTCACTGTACCTGATGGTACCTCACCGTACCTTATAGTACCTCATAGTACCTGATGGTACCTCACTGTACCTGATGGTACCTCACCGTACCTTATAGTACCTCATGTACCTGATGGTACCTCACCGTACCTTATAGTACCTCATGGTACCTGATGGTACCTCACTGTACCTGATGGTACCTCACTGTACCTGATGGCACCTCACCGTACCTTATAGTACCTCATGGTACCTGATGGCACCTCACTGTACCTTATAGTACCTCATAGTACATTATGAAGTACATCATGTGTTTTTTCTGCAGTTGTCCGTCCAGAGACGAGTTTCCTCTCATCGAGACTGAAGACAAAGCTTTACTGCGCAGACTCAGAGGTACAACTCCTCTACCTTCTCCTCCTCCTCCTCTTCTTGTTTCTTCTCCTCCTCCTCCTCCTCCTCCTCCTCTTCTTCTTCCTCCTCTTTATCCTCCTCCTCTTCCTCTTTCTTCTCCTCCTCCTCCTCTTTTTCCTCCTCCTCCTCCTCCTCTTCTTCCTCCTCCTCCTCCTCCTCCTCCTCCTCTTCTTCCTCCTCCTCCTTTTCTTCCTCCTCCTCTTTCTCTTTCTCCTCTTCCTCTACCTTCTCTTCCTCTTCCTGTTTCTTCTCCTCCTCCTCTTCCTCTTTCTCCTCTTCCTTCTCCTCCTCTTCCTCCTCCTCTTTATCCTCCTCCTCCTCCTCTTTATCCTCCTCCTCTTCCTCTTTCTTTTCCTCCTCTTCCTCTTCTCCATATTTTCCTCTTGCTGTTTATTACCTGGTCATAAAATGTATTTTATAAAATCTACTTTAAATCTAATTTAACATTTGTCCTTCTCCTGCTCCTCCTGCTCCTCCTCTTCCTCCTCCTCCTCCCACCCAGCTGACATACAGCAGAAGGACAGGGAGGTGCTGGAGCTCCTCCAGGAGCGAGTGACTCTATTTTCTGACCTGGTGGAGGCGACAGGAGGAGGAGGAGGAGATGAGGAAGGAGGCGTGGAGCTCAGCACCTCCTCCTCTTCCTCCTCCTCCTCCTCCTGCAGGAACCTGTTCAGGGCAGACACGCCCCACGCTCCTCAGGCTGAGCCGCTCCTCACTTCCTCCATCACTGAGGGTGAGTCTTCTTCTTCACCTTCGTCTTCAGATCCAACACGGAATCAAACTGTTGTTGTTCTGTTTTAGTGGACTAACTGTTGTTGTTGTTTTGTTTTAGTGGACTAACTGTTGTTGTTCTGTTTTAGTGGACTAACTGTTGTTGTTTTGTTTTAGTGGACTAACTGTTGTTGTTTTGTTTTAGTGGACTAACTGTTGTTGTTTTGTTTTAGTGGACTAACTGTTGTTGTTGTTTTGTTTTAGTGGACTAACTGTTGTTGTTTTGTTTTAGTGGACTAACTGTTGTTGTTGTTCTGTTTTAGTGGACTAACTGTTGTTGTTTTGTTTTAGTGGACTAACTGTTGTTGTTGTTTTGTTTTAGTGGACTAACTGTTGTTGTTGTTTTGTTTTAGTGGACTAACTGTTGTTGTTTTGTTTTAGTGGACTAACTGTTGTTGTTTTGTTTTAGTGGACTAACTGTTGTTGTTTTGTTTTAGTGGACTAACTGTTGTTGTTTTGTTTTAGTGGACTAACTGTTGTTGTTTTGTTTTAGTGGACTAACTGTTGTTGTTGTTTTGTTTTAGTGGACTAACTGTTGTTGTTGTTTTGTTTTAGTGGACTAACTGTTGTTGTTTTGTTTTAGTGGACTAACTGTTGTTGTTTTGTTTTAGTGGACTAACTGTTGTTGTTGTTTTGTTTTAGTGGACTAACTGTTGTTGTTGTTTTGTTTTAGTGGACTAACTGTTGTTGTTTTGTTTTAGTGGACTAACTGTTGTTGTTTTGTTTTAGTGGACTAACTGTTGTTGTTGTTTTGTTTTAGTGGACTAACTGTTGTTGTTGTTTTGTTTTAGTGGACTAACTGTTGTTGTTCTGTTTTAGTGGACTAAGTGTTGTTGTTGTTCTGTTTTAGTGGACTAACTGTTGTTGTTGTTTTGTTTTAGTGGACTAACTGTTGTTGTTGTTTTGTTTTAGTGGACTAACTGTTGTTGTTGTTTTGTTTTAGTGGACTAACTGTTGTTGTTGTTTTGTTTTAGTGGACTAACTGTTGTTGTTGTTTTGTTTTAGTGGACTAACTGTTGTTGTTGTTTTGTTTTAGTGGACTAACTGTTGTTGTTGTTTTGTTTTAGTGGACTAACTGTTGTTGTTGTTTTGTTTTAGTGGACTAACTGTTGTTGTTTTGTTTTAGTGGACTAACTGTTGTTGTTTTGTTTTAGTGGACTAACTGTTGTTGTTGTTTTGTTTTAGTGGACTAACTGTTGTTGTTGTTCTGTTTTAGTGGACTAACTGTTGTTGTTTTGTTTTAGTGGACTAACTGTTGTTGTTGTTTTGTTTTAGTGGACTAACTGTTGTTGTTGTTTTGTTTTAGTGGACTAACTGTTGTTGTTTTGTTTTAGTGGACTAACTGTTGTTGTTTTGTTTTAGTGGACTAACTGTTGTTGTTGTTTTGTTTTAGTGGACTAACTGTTGTTGTTCTGTTTTAGTGGACTAAGTGTTGTTGTTGTTCTGTTTTAGTGGACTAACTGTTGTTGTTTTGTTTTAGTGGACTAACTGTTGTTGTTTTGTTTTAGTGGACTAACTGTTGTTGTTTTGTTTTAGTGGACTAACTGTTGTTGTTGTTTTGTTTTAGTGGACTAACTGTTGTTGTTGTTTTGTTTTAGTGGACTAACTGTTGTTGTTTTGTTTTAGTGGACTAAGTGTTGTTGTTGTTCTGTTTTAGTGGACTAACTGTTGTTGTTGTTTTGTTTTAGTGGACTAACTGTTGTTGTTTTGTTTTAGTGGACTAACTGTTGTTGTTTTGTTTTAGTGGACTAACTGTTGTTGTTGTTTTGTTTTAGTGGACTAACTGTTGTTGTTTTGTTTTAGTGGACTAACTGTTGTTGTTGTTTTGTTTTAATGGACTAACTGTTGTTGTTGTTTTGTTTTAGTGGACTAACTGTTGTTGTTTTGTTTTAGTGGACTAACTGTTGTTGTTTTGTTTTAGTGGACTAACTGTTGTTGTTGTTTTGTTTTAGTGGACTAACTGTTGTTGTTGTTTTAGTGGACTAACTGTTGTTGTTTTGTTTTCGTGGACTAACTGTTGTTGTTGTTTTGTTTTGGTGGACTAACTGTTGTTGTTTTGTTTTAGTGGACTAAGTGTTGTTGTTTTGTTTTAGTGGACTAAGTGTTGTTGTTTTGTTTTAGTGGACTAAGTGTTGTTGTTTTGTTTTAGTGGACTAAGTGTTGTTGTTTTGTTTTAGTGGACTAACTGTTGTTGTTGTTTTGTTTTAGTGGACTAAGTGTTGTTGTTTTGTTTTAGTGGACTAAGTGTTGTTGTTGTTTTGTTTTAGTGGACTAGCTGTTGTTGTTTTGTTTTAGTGGACTAACTGTTGTTGTTGTTTTGTTTTAGTGGACTAACTGTTGTTGTTGTTTTGTTTTAGTGGACTAACTGTTGTTGTTTTGTTTTAGTGGACTAAGTGTTGTTGTTGTTCTGTTTTAGTGGACTAACTGTTGTTGTTGTTTTGTTTTAGTGGACTAACTGTTGTTGTTTTGTTTTAGTGGACTAACTGTTGTTGTTTCGTTTTAGTGGACTAACTGTTGTTGTTGTTTTGTTTTAGTGGACTAACTGTTGTTGTTTTGTTTTAGTGGACTAACTGTTGTTGTTGTTTTGTTTTAGTGGACTAACTGTTGTTGTTGTTTTGTTTTAGTGGACTAACTGTTGTTGTTGTTTTAGTGGACTAACTGTTGTTGTTTTGTTTTCGTGGACTAACTGTTGTTGTTGTTTTGTTTTAGTGGACTAACTGTTGTTGTTGTTTTGTTTTAGTGGACTAACTGTTGTTGTTGTTTTGTTTTAGTGGACTAACTGTTGTTGTTTTGTTTTAGTGGACTAACTGTTGTTGTTTTGTTTTAGTGGACTAACTGTTGTTGTTGTTTTGTTTTAGTGGACTAACTGTTGTTGTTCTGTTTTAGTGGACTAAGTGTTGTTGTTGTTCTGTTTTAGTGGACTAACTGTTGTTGTTTTGTTTTAGTGGACTAACTGTTGTTGTTTTGTTTTAGTGGACTAACTGTTGTTGTTTTGTTTTAGTGGACTAACTGTTGTTGTTGTTTTGTTTTAGTGGACTAACTGTTGTTGTTGTTTTGTTTTAGTGGACTAACTGTTGTTGTTTTGTTTTAGTGGACTAAGTGTTGTTGTTGTTCTGTTTTAGTGGACTAACTGTTGTTGTTGTTTTGTTTTAGTGGACTAACTGTTGTTGTTTTGTTTTAGTGGACTAACTGTTGTTGTTTTGTTTTAGTGGACTAACTGTTGTTGTTGTTTTGTTTTAGTGGACTAACTGTTGTTGTTTTGTTTTAGTGGACTAACTGTTGTTGTTGTTTTGTTTTAATGGACTAACTGTTGTTGTTGTTTTGTTTTAGTGGACTAACTGTTGTTGTTTTGTTTTAGTGGACTAACTGTTGTTGTTTTGTTTTAGTGGACTAACTGTTGTTGTTGTTTTGTTTTAGTGGACTAACTGTTGTTGTTGTTTTAGTGGACTAACTGTTGTTGTTTTGTTTTCGTGGACTAACTGTTGTTGTTGTTTTGTTTTGGTGGACTAACTGTTGTTGTTTTGTTTTAGTGGACTAAGTGTTGTTGTTTTGTTTTAGTGGACTAAGTGTTGTTGTTTTGTTTTAGTGGACTAAGTGTTGTTGTTTTGTTTTAGTGGACTAAGTGTTGTTGTTTTGTTTTAGTGGACTAACTGTTGTTGTTGTTTTGTTTTAGTGGACTAAGTGTTGTTGTTTTGTTTTAGTGGACTAAGTGTTGTTGTTGTTTTGTTTTAGTGGACTAGCTGTTGTTGTTTTGTTTTAGTGGACTAACTGTTGTTGTTGTTTTGTTTTAGTGGACTAACTGTTGTTGTTGTTTTGTTTTAGTGGACTAACTGTTGTTGTTTTGTTTTAGTGGACTAAGTGTTGTTGTTGTTCTGTTTTAGTGGACTAACTGTTGTTGTTGTTTTGTTTTAGTGGACTAACTGTTGTTGTTTTGTTTTAGTGGACTAACTGTTGTTGTTTCGTTTTAGTGGACTAACTGTTGTTGTTGTTTTGTTTTAGTGGACTAACTGTTGTTGTTTTGTTTTAGTGGACTAACTGTTGTTGTTGTTTTGTTTTAGTGGACTAACTGTTGTTGTTGTTTTGTTTTAGTGGACTAACTGTTGTTGTTGTTTTGTTTTAGTGGACTAACTGTTGTTGTTGTTTTAGTGGACTAACTGTTGTTGTTTTGTTTTCGTGGACTAACTGTTGTTGTTGTTTTGTTTTAGTGGACTAACTGTTGTTGTTTTGTTTTAGTGGACTAACTGTTGTTGTTTTGTTTTAGTGGACTAAGTGTTGTTGTTTTGTTTTAGTGGACTAACTGTTGTTGTTGTTTTGTTTTAGTGGACTAACTGTTGTTGTTGTTTTGTTTTAGTGGACTAACTGTTGTTGTTTTGTTTTAGTGGACTAACTGTTGTTGTTGTTCTGTTTTAGTGGACTAACTGTTGTTGTTTTGTTTTAGTGGACTAACTGTTGTTGTTGTTTTGTTTTAGTGGACTAACTGTTGTTGTTTTGTTTTAGTGGACTAACTGTTGTTGTTTTGTTTTAGTGGACTAACTGTTGTTGTTTTGTTTTAGTGGACTAACTGTTGTTGTTTTGTTTTAGTGGACTAACTGTTGTTGTTGTTTTGTTTTAGTGGACTAACTGTTGTTGTTGTTTTGTTTTAGTGGACTAACTGTTGTTGTTTTGTTTTAGTGGACTAAGTGTTGTTGTTGTTCTGTTTTAGTGGACTAACTGTTGTTGTTGTTTTGTTTTAGTGGACTAACTGTTGTTGTTCTGTTTTAGTGGACTAAGTGTTGTTGTTGTTTTGTTTTAGTGGACTAACTGTTGTTGTTTTGTTTTAGTGGACTAACTGTTGTTGTTGTTTTGTTTTAGTGGACTAACTGTTGTTGTTGTTTTGTTTTAGTGGACTAACTGTTGTTGTTTTGTTTTAGTGGACTAACTGTTGTTGTTTTGTTTTAGTGGACTAACTGTTGTTGTTTTGTTTTAGTGGACTAACTGTTGTTGTTGTTTTGTTTTAGTGGACTAACTGTTGTTGTTGTTTTGTTTTAGTGGACTAACTGTTGTTGTTTTGTTTTAGTGGACTAACTGTTGTTGTTTTGTTTTAGTGGACTAACTGTTGTTGTTTTGTTTTAGTGGACTAACTGTTGTTGTTGTTTTGTTTTAGTGGACTAACTGTTGTTGTTGTTTTGTTTTAGTGGACTAACTGTTGTTGTTTTGTTTTAGTGGACTAAGTGTTGTTGTTGTTCTGTTTTAGTGGACTAACTGTTGTTGTTGTTTTGTTTTAGTGGACTAACTGTTGTTGTTCTGTTTTAGTGGACTAACTGTTGTTGTTGTTTTGTTTTAGTGGACTAACTGTTGTTGTTTTGTTTTAGTGGACTAACTGTTGTTGTTGTTTTGTTTTAGTGGACTAACTGTTGTTGTTGTTTTGTTTTAGTGGACTAACTGTTGTTGTTGTTTTAGTGGACTAACTGTTGTTGTTTTGTTTTCGTGGACTAACTGTTGTTGTTGTTTTGTTTTAGTGGACTAACTGTTGTTGTTTTGTTTTAGTGGACTAACTGTTGTTGTTTTGTTTTAGTGGACTAAGTGTTGTTGTTGTTTTGTTTTAGTGGACTAACTGTTGTTGTTGTTTTGTTTTAGTGGACTAACTGTTGTTGTTGTTTTGTTTTAGTGGACTAACTGTTGTTGTTGTTTTGTTTTAGTGGACTAACTGTTGTTGTTTTGTTTTAGTGGACTAACTGTTGTTGTTGTTTTGTTTTAGTGGACTAACTGTTGTTGTTGTTTTGTTTTAGTGGACTAACTGTTGTTGTTTTGTTTTAGTGGACTAACTGTTGTTGTTGTTTTGTTTTAGTGGACTAACTGTTGTTGTTTTGTTTTCGTGGACTAACTGTTGTTGTTGTTTTGTTTTAGTGGACTAACTGTTGTTGTTTTGTTTAAGTGGACTAACTGTTGTTGTTTTGTTTTAGTGGACTAAGTGTTGTTGTTTTGTTTTAGTGGACTAACTGTTGTTGTTGTTTTGTTTTAGTGGACTAACTGTTGTTGTTGTTTTGTTTTAGTGGACTAACTGTTGTTGTTGTTTTGTTTTAGTGGACTAACTGTTGTTGTTTTGTTTTAGTGGACTAACTGTTGTTGTTGTTTTGTTTTAGTGGACTAATTGTTGTTGTTTTGTTTTAGTGGACTAACTGTTGTTGTTGTTTTGTTTTAGTGGACTAACTGTTGTTGTTGTTTTGTTTTAGTGGACTAACTGTTGTTGTTTTGTTTTAGTGGACTAACTGTTGTTGTTGTTTTGTTTTAGTGGACTAACTGTTGTTGTTTTGTTTTCGTGGACTAACTGTTGTTGTTGTTTTGTTTTAGTGGACTAACTGTTGTTGTTTTGTTTTAGTGGACTAACTGTTGTTGTTTTGTTTTAGTGGACTAAGTGTTGTTGTTTTGTTTTAGTGGACTAACTGTTGTTGTTGTTTTGTTTTAGTGGACTAAGTGTTGTTGTTTTGTTTTAGTGGACTAACTGTTGTTGTTTTGTTTTAGTGGACTAACTGTTGTTGTTTTAGTGGACTAAGTGTTGTTGTTGTTTTGTTTTAGTGGACTAACTGTTGTTGTTCTGTTTTAGTGGACTAACTGTTGTTGTTCTGTTTTAGTGGACTAACTGTTGTTGTTTTATTTTAGTGGACTAACTGTTGTTGTTGTTCTGTTTAAGTGGACTAACTGTTGTTGTTTTGTTTTAGTGGACTAACTGTTGTTGTTGTTCTGTTTTAGTGGACTAACTGTTGTTGTTTTGTTTTAGTGGACTAACTGTTGTTGTTGTTCTGTTTTAGTGGACTAACTGTTGTTGTTTTGTTTTAGTGGACTAACTGTTGTTGTTGTTCTGTTTTAGTGGACTAAGTGTTGTTGTTTTGTTTTAGTGGACTAACTGTTGTTGTTTCATTTTAGTGGACTAAGTGTTGTTGTTTTGTTTTAGTGGACTAACTGTTGTTGTTTTGTTTTAGTGGACTAAGTGTCGTTGTTTTGTTTTAGTGGACTAACTGTTGTTGTTTTGTTTTAGTGGACTAAGTGTTGTTGTTTTGTTTTAGTGGACTAACTGTTGTTGTTGTTTTGTTTTAGTGGACTAACTGTTGTTGTTCTGTTTTAGTGGACTAACTGTTGTTGTTGTTCTGTTTTAGTGGACTAACTGTTGTTGTTTTGTTTTAGTGGACTAACTGTTGTTGTTCTGTTTTAGTGGACTAACTGTTGTTGTTTTGTTTTGTTTTAGTGGACTAACTGTTGTTGTTTTGTTTTAGTGGACTAACTGTTGTTCTTGTTTTTTAGTGGGCTAACTGTTGTTGTTTTTGTTGTTCTGTTTTAGTGGACAAACTGTTGTTGTTTTGTTTTAGTGGACTAACTGTTGTTGTTTTGTTTTAGTGGACTAACTGTTGTTGTTGTTCTGTTTTAGTGGACTAAGTGTTGTTGTTTTGTTTTAGTGGACTAAGTGTTGTTGTTTTGTTTTAGTGGACTAACTGTTGTTGTTTTGTTTTAGTGGACTAAGTGTTGTTGTTTTGTTTTAGTGGACTAAGTGTTGTTGTTTTGTTTTAGTGGACTAACTGTTGTTGTTGTTTCGTTTTAGTAGACTAACTGTTGTTGTTGTTTTGTTTTAGTGGACTAACTGTTGTTGTTGTTCTGTTTAAGTGGACTAACTGTTGTTGTTTCGTTTTAGTGGACTAACTGTTGTTGTTGTTTCGTTTTAGTGGACTAACTGTTGTTGTTGTTCTGTTTTAGTGGACTAACTGTTGTTGTTTTGTTTTAGTGGACTAACTGTTGTTGTTTTGTTTTAGTGGACTAAGTGTTGTTGTTTTGTTTTAGTGGACTAAGTGTTGTTGTTTTGTTTTAGTGGACTAAGTGTTGTTGTTTTGTTTTAGTGGACTAAGTGTTGTTGTTTTGTTTTAGTGGACTAAGTGTTGTTGTTTTGTTTTAGTGGACTAAGTGTTGTTGTTTTGTTTTAGTGGACTAGCTGTTGTTGTTGTTTTGTTTTAGTGGACTAACTGTTGTTGTTGTTCTGTTTTAGTGGACTAACTGTTGTTGTTGTTTTGTTTTAGTGGACTAACTGTTGTTGTTCTGTTTTAGTGGACTAACTGTTGTTGTTTTGTTTTGTTTTAGTGGACTAACTGTTGTTGTTTTGTTTTAGTGGACTAACTGTTGTTGTTTTGTTTTAGTGGACTAACTGTTGTTGTTGTTTTTTAGTGGGCTAACTGTTGTTGTTGTTTTTTAGTGGGCTAACTGTTGTTGTTTTTGTTGTTGTTGTTCTGTTTTAGTGGACAAACTGACTGAACTGCTGCTGAAGTCCAACATCCAGAAGTACAACCAGGAGCTCACCAGTGAGTCACCATATATATATATATATATATATATATATATATATATATATGTATATATATATATGTATATATATACGTATATATATATATGTATATATATATATATATATATATATATATATATATATATGTATATGTGTATATATATATATACATATATATATGTATATATATATATGTATATATATATATATATATATGTATATGTATATATATATATATATATATATATATATATATATATATATATATAAATATAAATATAACATTGAAGGAGAAATAGCAGCTGATTAACTTTCTTTGTTTCCCAGACGGAGACTCTGGTTCTCTGAACGGTTCGTTTGACTTCAACTGCTCCTCCAAGGTATTTCAACCTTTTTCTCTTCGTCTTTTTTTACTTCAGCCTCTAGTGGACACAATGAGTATTACAACAATAACAACAACAACAGATTTAAACTTCTTCTTCTTCACTTGTTGTTAAATGATAAACACAGGAAGGAAAGCCTGTTTCAGGTCTTTGTAGTTTCTATGGTAGATTAAAGGTTGTGATCCTCTGTTTCAGGTCTTTGTAGTTCTATGGTAGATTAAAGGTTGTGAGACTCTGTTTCAGGTCTTTGTAGTTCTATGGTAGATTAAAGGTTGTGAGACTCTGTTTCAGGTCTTTGTAGTTCTATGGTAGATTAAAGGTTGTGATCCTCTGTTTCAGGTCTTTGTAGTTCTATGGTAGATTAAAGGTTGTGAGACTCTGTTTCAGGTCTTTGTAGTTCTATGGTAGATTAAAGGTTGTGAGACTCTGTTTCAGGTCTTTGTAGTTCTATGGTAGATTAAAGGTTGTGAGACTCTGTTTCAGGTCTTTGTAGTTCTATGGTAGATTAAAGGTTGTGATCCTCTGTTACAGGTCTTTGTAGTTCTATGGTAGATTAAAGGTTGTGATCCTCTGTTACAGGTCTTTGTAGTTTACACTGATGTCATCATTTAGTAATGCCGTCCCTGTAAACTACGAGTCCGGCCGTCAGAACAACGTAAAGACTAAATGTCTTGAAGCTCATTCTTTCCGTCTCGTTTTCTTCCTTCAGGACCGAAACGGCAACCAGCTGCAGGAACGAACCCTCAACGAGGTAAAGAGCACTTCCTGTTTCACCGCCGTTGGTAGTAAGAATAATAATCGTGAAGAAGTCCAACTGTTTATTTTAAGGGACATTTCACATCGTTGAAACAAACTGTGTTAATCTGGCGGCTCGAGAGCAGTCGGCTCAGTCTGATGATGTCATCGTTAACTGTCCTCTCCACAGGAAGTCCGTCAGCGGCTGGTCGCTCTGAGCACGCAGCTCCACGCCCTGCAGGTCTGCACGTCTTTTATTCTATATTCAATAATCGTAATGGACATGACTGATAATGTTATATACTATATATTATTATATACATTTATTGTTATCTTACACTACGTCTTCCTTCTGACCCTCCTCAGGCTGCTGTGATTCGTCAGGATTCGATCATGGAGCTGTCAATCACAACAGACTCCGCCCACTTGTCGACCACAGGCGTCGGCCCCCGCCTCACGCGGTCGATGTCGCGGGACGCGGGGCTGGACGCCGGCGGGGAGGCGGTGCTGCTGCGGCGGCAGGTGGAGCTGCTGCAGGAGGAAGTGACCCGGCTCCGGAGGAGGGGGGAGGAGCCAGCGAGAGAGGGGGCGGAGCCTGGAGGCAAGAAGCGGACCAATGGAGAGATCAGTAATGTCAACAAAGGAGAACAGGTGGGTCAGGTGTCACTTTGGTTAATTCTGACTTTCAATGGTTAACGAAACCAAGATCAAGTAAACCTGAATAAAGTGAGCAGGATAAACTAAACCAAGATCAAGTAAACCTGGATAAAGTTAACAGGATAAACTAAACCAAAATCAAGTAAACCTGGATAAAGCTAATCAGGATAAACTAAACCAAGATCAAGTAAACCTGGATAAAGTTAACCAGGATAAACTAAACAGGATCAAGTAAACCTGGATGAAGTTAACAGGATAAACTAAACGGGATCAAATAAACCTGGATAAAGTTAACCAGGATAAGCTAAACCGAGATCAAATAAACCTGGATAAAGTTAACCAGGATAAGCTAAACCACGATCAAGTAAACCTGGATAAAGTTAACAGGATAAACTAAACCACGATCAAGTAAACCTGGATAAAGTTAACAGCATAAACTAAACCACGATCAAGTAAACCTGGATAAAGCTAATCAGGATGAACTAAACCACGATCAAGTAAACCTGGATAAACTAAACCACGATCAAGTAAACCTGGATAAAGTTAACAGGATAAACTAAACCAAAATCAAGTAAACCTGGATAAAGCTAATCAGGATAAACTAAACCAAGATCAAGTAAACCTGGATAAAGTTAACCAGGATAAATTAAACAGGATCAAGTAAACCTGGATGAAGTTAACAGGATAAACTAAACGGGATCAAATAAACCTGGATAAAGTTAACCAGGATAAGCTAAACCGAGATCAAATAAACCTGGATAAAGTTAACCAGGATAAGCTAAACCACGATCAAGTAAACCTGGATAAAGTTAACAGGATAAACTAAACCACGATCAAGTAAACCTGGATAAAGTTAACAGCATAAACTAAACCACGATCAAGTAAACCTGGATAAAGCTAATCAGGATAAACTAAACCACGATCAAGTAAATCTGGATCAAGTTAACAGCATAAACTAAACCACGATGAAGTAAACCTGGATAAAGTGAACCAGGATAAACAAAACAGCATCAAGTAAACCTGGATAAAGCTAATCAGGATAAACTAAACCACGATCAAGTAAATCTGGATCAAGTTAACAGCATAAACTAAACCACGATGAAGTAAACCTGGATAAAGTGAACCAGGATAAACAAAACAGCATCAAGTAAACCTGGATAAAGTTAACCAGGATAAACTAAACAGGATCAAGTAAACCTGGATAAAGTTAACCAGGATAAACTAAACCAAGATCAAGTAAACCTGGATAAAGTTAACCAGGATAAACTAAACAGGATCAAGTAAACCTGGATAAAGTTAACCAGGATAAACTAAACAGGATCAAATAAACCTGGATAAAGTTAACCAGGATAAGCTAAACCGAGATCAAATAAACCTGGATAAAGTTAACCAGAATAAGCTAAACCAAGATCAAATAAACCTGGATAAAGTTAACCAGAATAAGCTAAACCAAGATCAAATAAACCTGGATAAAGTTAACAGCATAAACTAAACCACGATGAAGTAAACCTGGATAAAGTGAACCAGGATGAACAAAACAGCATCAAGTAAACCTGGATAAAGTTAACCAGGATAAACTAAACAGGATCAAGTAAACCTGGATAAAGTTAACCAGGATAAGCTAAACCGAGATCAAATAAACCTGGATAAGCTAAACCGAGATCAAATAAACCTGGATAAAGTTAACCAGGATAAACTAAACCACGATCAAGTAAACCTGGATAAAGTTAACAGCATAAACTAAACCACGATGAAGTAAACCTGGATAAAGTGAACCAGGATAAACTAAACAGGATTAAGTAAACCTGGATAAAGTTAACCAGGATAAACTAAACAGGATCAAGTAAACCAGCGTTTTCTCTAGCTTCAGGTTTTAGGAACCAACGAACACAGAGAAAGTCTTTGTGGATCAGCTCTGGTTGAACAAAACCAGGATGAGCTAAACTAAGCTAAAATAAGCTAAACTATGGTGTCTGTGTCAGCAGGGTAGCAGGAGGCGGGGCAGCAGGGAGTTGGAGCCCCGCCCTCTCGCACCATTAGCCAGCCAGGATCCTGTCGACCAATTAGACGGCGTGGAGGAAGGAAACGGGGAGGAAGTGATGCGGATCTCTCCTCGCTCCGACAGCCCCAGAGGTCAGCGCCGCGCTATGTGACCCCGTTGGTTTATCATACTGTGTGTCATATCAATGACTGTACCCTGTGACCTCTGCCCCTCAGACCTGCAGGACATCCCAGAGGAGAGCGAGTGTGGAGCTGATCCCAGTTAACGTCACACCTGTCTCTCACGACCTCAGGGACCTGCTGCCGTCCCCGTGATGTCACCGTGATGCCACCGCGGTGCCAGTCGCTGTCTGACTTTTATTGTGAAAAAGCTGGAGATGATATCATTTCCTGTTTTGCAGAAGCGTTTTTAGACCAAAGGGGACTTCTGGTCGCAGCTGTCGTACTTTTGCTCTCGAAGTGTTTTCTGAATGTTGCTGTTAGGTTAGAAACGGGAAGTATAACCATGTGACCTGTTTACGTCATCACTTCAGCTGTAGCCCCACCCACACACCTTGAAGTGGGCGGGGCCCCGTATTGGGAAGGCGGGGTTTATACCTTGTCATAGGACTTGTTTTTTCTATCATCGAGACTCAAAGATGAGACGCATTATGGTCACCACACTACATTACCCAGAATGCCTTTGGATATCAACAACGTGAGTCACAACCTGCTGTGTTCAGTTGTTTTATCATGTTTCTTCTTGTGAGAATCAAACAGCGTAAACTGTATTTATATGGTAATTTAAAGCTAAGCGTAGTTTAATATTAGAAACATTATGTAGGATTTTACTGTCAAATAGTCCAAGAGACTCAAACCTTTTTCTGTCCTTTGTGAAACCAAAAAAAAAAGAATTCAATTTAGGAACAAAGTTTGGCAGCAAGTGAGAATTTATAAGTTTACAGAAATGATGAAACAGTTTTACCGGATCTCTGAAGAAAGTTTAGTCGTAGATCAGTGGTGTTTTTAAAAAAAACAGGAAGCTGTTTTCTGTCTGCCTGAAACCTGAGATCACTGCTGTCTGTTAGCATGTTAGCATGGCTATTTCTTTTATACGTGTATAGGATCTGATGGTATATTGTCTTATTGACTGGTTGGTTCGAACCAATCGGCTTGTTTGAGGAAGTTTTTATTGAGATGAACATGTTGAAGGTCGACGTCCAGTCAGAGTTGATGGTAAATGTAGTTCTTTGAAGAAATAACATCCTCAGTGCTGCTGCTGAGCCAGCTGTGCCTACAAGTACCAGGATGCATTGCATGCGGCGGTCATCTCCTCGAAGCATCTCTGGGCGAGCATCCTCGACGTCTTCAACCAGAGTCCTCGTCCAGAGCGTCCTCGCGCAGAGTGTCCCCGTCCAGAGCGTCCTCATCCAGAGCGTTCTTGTCCAGATCGTCTTTGACGTCCTCAACCAGAGCGTCCTCAACCAGAGCGTCCTCGTCCAGAGCGTCCTTAACGTCCTCGTCCAGAGCGTCCTTGTCCAGATCGTCTTTGACGTCCTCAACCAGAGCGTCCTCAACCAGAGCGTCCTCGTCCAGAGCGTCCTTAACGTCCTCGTCCAGAGCGTCCTTAACGTCCTCGTCCAGAGCGTCCTTGTCCAGATCGTCTTTGACGTCCTCAACCAGAGCGTCTTCAACCAGAGCGTCCTCGTCCAGAGCGTCCTTAACGTCCTCGTCCAGAGCGTCCTTAACGTCCTCGTCCAGAGCGTCCTTGTCCGGATCGTCTTTGACGTCCTCAACCAGAGCGTCCTCAACCAGAGCGTCCTCGTCCAGAGCGTCCACAACGTCCTCGTCCAGAGCGTCTTTGACGTCCTCAACCAGAGCGTCCTCGTCCAGAGCGTCCACAACGTCCTCGTCCAGAGCGTCCTTGTCCAGAGCGTCTTTGACGTCCTCAACCAGAGCGTCCTCAACCAGAGCGTCCTCGTCCAGAGCGTCCACAACGTCCTCGTCCAGAGCGTCCTCGTCCAGAGCGTCTTTGACGTCCTCAACCAGAGCGTCCTCGTCCAGAGCGTCCACAACGTCCTCGTCCAGAGCGTCCTTGTCCAGAGCGTCTTTGACGTCCTCAACCAGAGCGTCCTCAACCAGATCGTCCTCCCCCAGATTGTCCTCGACGTCCTCAACCAGATCGTCTTCGCCCAGATCGTCCTCGACGTCCTCGTCCAGAGCGTCCTCGTTCCATCAACTCTGAGTTTAATGGACTACATTTCCCAGTTTAATGGACTACATTTCCCATCAACGCTGAGTTAATGGACTACATTTCCCAGTTTAATGGACTACATTTCCCATCAACGCTGAGTTAATGGACTACATTTCCCAGTTTAATGGACTACATTTCCCATCAACTCTGAGTTAATGGACTACATTTCCCAGTTTAATGGACTACATTTCCCATCAACTTTGAGTTTAATGGACTACATTTCCCATCAACTCTGAAGTTTAATGGACTACATTTCCCATCATCTCTGAAGTTTAATGGACTACATTTCTGTGAGAAACAACATGTGGAAGTTTTAACATTTTACAAATATTTAATTATTAATGTAAAAGAGGAAGGAGCCGTCATCATGAAGGAAGTACAGCTCCAAAGGTCAAATGATACAAAACAGGCCGTCATTGTTCTGAAACATTTATCAAATAAACAGAACGACGGTCTAAAGGAGGAACTAAACTATAAATATGTTGTGTTATTTACACATTTATATTTTTATCATTGGAACTCACTGAATGTTTATTAAAAGTAGAAAACCTCCTTTTCAGTACATTTCTATATTTCAGGTGTTTTGGTATCATGTGATCCTTCAAACAGAAGAAAACTAAAGCTTGAACCATGAAGTTAGATCACGTGGTCACGTGATCACGTGATCACGTGACAGCAGTTTGAAGTCCAGACTGATCTGGAGTCAGGTTTCTTACTATATTGTAACTTTTAACAGTAGAAGTGTTTGTATAAAGATTTGATCAGAAAACAGAATGATTTTTGTTGTAAGTTTATTGTTTGTTTGTGTGCTCATTATAAATCTAATCAGCTGGACGAAATACAATGTTGTTGTTTTTATTCTGGAGATTAAAATAAACAAAATATTTTCGATCTCCAGGTTTATTTTGTTCTTTGTAATAAATACATTTCAGAACTATCTGACTGATTAAAACACATTTTATATATTTTAAATATGTGTTACGTTTGTTTTTTATTGTTTTAAGCTGTAAACTGAGATTTGTATCCTTTGAGTTACTTTATAGACTTTTTAAGTTGCTTTTAATTTGAAAAGTCCTCCACCGTCACTTCCGGTGGAGGGAACTTAACCCGGAAGTAGGTGCAGTCCTTAGTTGGGAGTTGGCTGGACGAGGAAGCGGCGCAGCGGAGAACAGAACCAAGGCCAGAACCCGCAGAACAGAACCAGAACCCGCAGAGACCAGAACCAGAACCCGCAGAGACCAGAACCAGAACCCTCGCAGCTTCAGACTCAAACAGAGTTTGTTTGTTTGATTGTTGAACTTCCTGTAGCTCGCGAGCTAACAGCTAGCTGGTAGCTACCTGCTCTCAGTGACGTCAGGTGAAGTCGGGCTCGAGCCACAGGTGTGTTGTCTTCAGGAGCCTCGGAAAGGTGAGCAGGACCCGCTCAGAACCGCTCACCCGGTGCGCGCCCTGACGCTAAGCTAACATGCTAACAGGGCGGTGGTCCGCTGTTAGCATCCCGAGCTAACGAGCTAATTACAACAATAAATATATAATATAACGTTATATAATAAACAATGCATGTATCATTTCACTAATATATATATATATATATATATATATATATATATATATATATATATGTGTATGTATAATGTGAATGTAATAATTCACATTTATAATGTAATTACACATTTTAATAGCGTTGCCGCTCCTCCTGCAGAAGAAGAAGAAGAAGAAGAAGATGAGTGGAGGACTGAACAGCATCGATGCCGTGAAGAAGAAGATCAAAGTGCTGCAGGAGCAGGCGGAGGAGGCGGAGGATCGGGCCGTCCGGCTGCAGAAGGAGGTGGAGAAGGAGAAGAGGACCAGAGAGGAGGTACACACACACACACACACACACACACACACACACACACACCGGAGCAGGTGAGGGAGGGTCTGTCAGGTTCAGTGCCGTCTGCTCGCCTCACGATGGCGCCACAGCTGCCGTTATGTGTTCGGTGTGAACGGCTCGTATTCACGTGACATACTCTCCTGCAGATGCATGAACACGCGCATGTATTGGCTTATAACCGCATGGCTGTCTCTCCACATGTTCCCTTGTTTTAACTGTGTGTGCTGCAGCCACGCCCACTGACCAATCACACGTCCAGTGTCAGTATGCAGGCGCTTTCACGTCAAAGAACACGCCCAGCATGTCAAACTAACGATCTGATTGGTTGAAGACTATGACATCACGATAACGTCTCATGTACTTTAATCTGTAAAGACCAGCTAGAAGCGCTCTGCTTCCATAGAGACACAGAGGTGAAATCTGATTGGATAAGAGCTCTCCTTAAAACCAGCTTCAGGCGCTGCAAGCTGAAGCAGAGCAACAGAGGAAGACAGGAGCTGTGCCATGAGAACATCATTATAACACATGGAGTGTATTTGTGAAAAACAATGACATTATAAAATATCTATAACTTTGTGGTTCGGCCAGCAGAGAAGACTGACGGGCCCTGAAGGCCCCACACACACACACACACACACACACACACACACACACACACACAGAGTTCAGTTCCGTGGCTCCACCTGAGCCAGGTGAACCTGACTGTGGGCGTTCTGTCCCTGCGCGCTGCTTTGCAGGCGGAGGCCGAGGTGACGTCTCTGGGCCGCCGGCTGCAGCTCAGCGAGGACAACCTGGAGCGCGTCCAGGAGCGGCTGAGCAGCACCGTGCACAAGCTGGACGAGGTGGAGAAGGGGGCGGACGAGAGCGAGAGGTGAGAGAGAGACACACACACACACTGGACAAGGTGGAGAAGGGGGCTAGCGAGAGGTGAGAGACACAACTGGAGGTTTCACCCCCTCTCCCCCCAGAGGAATGAAGGTGATAGAGAACAGAGCTCTGAAGGACGAGGAGAAGATGGAGCAGCTGGAGGTTCAGCTGAGAGAAGCCAAGCTGATCGCTGAGGAGGCCGACCGCAAATATGAAGAGGTGTGTGTGTGTGTGTGTGTGTGTGTGTGTGTGTGTGTGTGTGTGTGTGTGTGTGTGTGTGTGTGTGTGTGTGTGTGTGTGTGTGTGTGACACACACGACCAATCACATGTAAATCACATCACGTGATGCTACTCGGTCACATGAGTGTTCTGATCAGCGAGAGGAACCGAGCGTGGACCAGAGTCTTTAAAGACTACGTTCTGACACTCAACAGAGAAATAAACTATCTAGAGCCATAGGATCACAACCCTGACTCATATAAACTATCTAGAGCCATAGGATCACAACCCTGACTCATATAAACTATCTAGAGCCATAGGATCACAACCCTGACTCATATAAACTATCTAGAGCCATAGGATCAGAACCCTGACTCATATAAACAATCATATGGTGCTTTAGTCCATTAAGGGGACTAAAGCACCAGAGCTGGTTAAAGACCTGCTAGTGTATACTTGAGTACTTAAGGGACTAAAGCTAGTGTATACTTGAGTACTTAAGGGACTAAATCTAGTGTATACTTGAGTACTTAAGGGACTAAAGCTAGTCTATACTTTAGTACCTAAAGGACTAAAGCTAGTGTATACTTGAGTACTTAAGGGACTAAAGCTAGTGTATACTTGAGTACTTAAGGGACTAAAGCTAGTGTATACTTAAGTACTTAAGGGACTAAAGCTAGTGTATACTTTAGTACTTAAGGGACTAAAGCTAGTCTATACTTTAGTACCTAAAGGACTAAAGCTAGTGTATACTTGAGTACTTAAGGGACTAAAGCTAGTGTATACTTGAGTACTTAAGGGACTAAAGCTAGTCTATACTTGAGTACTTAAGGGACTAAAGCTAGTGTATACTTGAGTACTTAAGGGACTAAAGCTAGTGTATACTTGAGTACTTAAGGGACTAAAGCTAGTGTATACTTTAGTACTTAAGGGACTAAAGCTAGTGTATACTTTAGTACTTAAGGGACTAAAGCTAGTGTATACTTAAGTACTTAAGGGACTAAAGCTAGTCTATACTTTAGTACTTAAGGGACTAAAGCTAGTCTATACTTTAGTACTTAAGGGACTAAAGCTAGTGTATACTTAAGTACTTAAGGGACTAAAGCTAGTCTATACTTTAGTACTTAAGGGACTAAAGCTAGTCTATACTTTAGTACTTAAGGGACTAAAGCTAGTCTATACTTTAGTACCTAAAGGACTAAAGCTAGTGTATACTTGGGACCTCAAGGGACCTTGAGTACTTTCTCTAACTGGACCCTGTTTGACATCAGTTGAAACCTGATGGATATGAACATGATATATGAGTGTTAGCTTGTTAGCTCGTCCGTCTCCAGAGCTAGCTAGTGTCTACTTGTGTACTTATACTTGTGTACTTATACTTTTCATGGTTATGTTGTAAAACCAACGCATTTGATTGACAGGTGGCTCGTAAACTGGTGATGGTGGAAGGTGAACTGGAACGAGCTGAAGGCCGCGCTGAGCAGGGAGAGAGGTCTATAACACGCACTATAACACACACACACACACACACACCTGTGCATATCTAGCAGCATGACGCTGCTCAGTTTCAGTTCTTCCTCATTCGTCACACGAAGTTCCTGAATCAGATTCTGGTGATTATCTTGAGTTCTTGTTCTTCAGCAGGTTGTGATGTCATCAGTGTGATGTCATCAGTGTCATCACACATCACACTGATGACATCACACATCACACTGATGACATCACACTGATGACATCACACTGCTTCACTAACAGCCTTCTAATCTTTCTGCTTTCTTTCTCCTGAACGTGTCGACACTGCTCGTCTGTCCTCCTGTCCACCTGTCCTCTTGTCTACCTGACTACCTGTCCTCTTGTCTACCTGTCCTCTTGTCTACCTGACTACCTGTCCTCTTGTCTACCTGTCCTCTTGTCTACCTGACTATCTGTCCTCTTGTCTACCTGACTACCTGTCCTCTTGTCTACCTGTCCTCTTGTCTACCTGACTATCTGTCCTCTTGTCTACCTGACTACCTGTCCTCTTGTCTACCTGTCCTCTTGTCTATCTGTCCTCTTGTCTACCTGTCTTCTTGTCTACCTGACTACCTGTCCTCTTGTCTACCTGACTACCTGTCCTCTTGTCTACCTGTCCTCTTGTCTACCTGACTACCTGTCCTCTTGTCTACCTGTCCTCTTGTCCTCTTGTCTACCTGTCCTCTTGTCTACCTGTCCTCTTGTCTACCTGACTATCTGTCCTCTTGTCTACCTGACTACCTGTCCTCTTGTCTACCTGTCCTCTTGTCTATCTGTCCTCTTGTCTACCTGTCTTCTTGTCTACCTGACTACCTGTCCTCTTGTCTACCTGACTACCTGTCCTCTTGTCTACCTGTCCTCTTGTCTACCTGACTACCTGTCCTCTTGTCTACCTGTCCTCTTGTCTACCTGACTATCTGTCCTCTTGTCTACCTGACTATCTGTCCTCTTGTCTACCTGACTACCTGTCCTCTTGTCTACCTGACTACCTGTCCTCTTGTCTACCTGTCCTCTTGTCTACCTGTCCTCTTGTCTACCTGACTACCTGTCCTCTTGTCTACCTGACTACCTGTCCTCTTGTCTACCTGTCCTCTTGTCTACCTGTCCTCTTGTCTACCTGACTATCTGTCCTCTTGTCTACCTGTCCTCTTGTCTACCTGTCCTCTTGTCTACCTGTCCTCTTGTCTACCTGACTACCTGTCCTCTTGTCTACCTGACTACCTGTCCTCTTGTCTACCTGTCCTCTTGTCTACCTGACTACCTGTCCTCTTGTCTACCTGTCCTCTTGTCTACCTGTCTACCTGTCCTCTTGTCTACCTGACTACCTGTCCTCTTGTCTACCTGTCCTCTTGTCTACCTGACTACCTGTCCTCTTGTCTACCTGACTACCTGTCCTCTTGTCTACCTGACTACCTGTCCTCTTGTCTACCTGACTACCTGTCCTCATGTCTACCTGACTACCTGTCCTCATGTCTACCTGACTACCTGTCCTCTTGTCTACCTGTCCTCTTGTCTACCTGACTACCTGTCCTCTTGTCTACCTGTCCTCTTGTCTACCTGACTACCTGTCCTCTTGTCTACCTGTCCTCTTGTCTACCTGACTATCTGTCCTCTTGTCTACCTGTCTTCTTGTCTACCTGACTACCTGTCCTCTTGTCTACCTGACTACCTGTCCTCTTGTCTACCTGTCCTCTTGTCTACCTGACTACCTGTCCTCTTGTCTACCTGTCTTCTTGTCTACCTGACTACCTGTCCTCTTGTCTACCTGACTACCTGTCCTCTTGTCTACCTGTCCTCATGTCTACCTGTCCTCTTGTCTACCTGACTACCTGTCCTCTTGTCTACCTGACTACCTGTCCTCTTGTCTACCTGACTACCTGTCCTCTTGTCTACCTGTCCTCATGTCTACCTGTCCTCTTGTCTACCTGACTACCTGTCCTCTTGTCTACCTGACTACCTGTCCTCATGTCTACCTGACTACCTGTCCTCATGTCTACCTGACTACCTGTCCTCATGTCTACCTGACTACCTGTCCTCTTGTCTACCTGACTACCTGTCCTCATGTCTACCTGACTACCTGTCCTTGTCTACCTGTCCTCTTGTCTACCTGTCCTCTTGTCTACCTGACTACCTGTCCTCTTGTCTACCTGTCCTCTTGTCTACCTGTCCTCTTGTCTACCTGACTACCTGTCCTCTTGTCTACCTGACTACCTGTCCTCTTGTCTACCTGACTATCTGTCCTCTTGTCTACCTGACTACCTGTCCTCTTGTCTACCTGACTATCTGTCCTCATGTCTACCTGTCCTCTTGTCTACCTGACTACCTGTCCTCTTGTCTACCTCACTACCTGTCCTCATGTCTACCTGACTACCTGTCCTCTTGTCTACCTGACTACCTGTCCTCATGTCTACCTGACTACCTGTCCTCATGTCTACCTGACTACCTGTCCTCATGTCTACCTGACTACCTGTCCTCATGTCTACCTGACTATCTGTCCTCTTGTCTACCTGTCCTCTTGTCTACCTGACTACCTGTCCTCTTGTCTACCTGTCCTCTTGTCTACCTGACTATCTGTCCTCTTGTCTACCTGTCTTCTTGTCTACCTGACTACCTGTCCTCTTGTCTACCTGACTACCTGTCCTCTTGTCTACCTGTCCTCTTGTCTACCTGACTACCTGTCCTCTTGTCTACCTGTCTTCTTGTCTACCTGACTACCTGTCCTCTTGTCTACCTGACTACCTGTCCTCTTGTCTACCTGTCCTCTTGTCTACCTGTCTTCTTGTCTACCTGACTACCTGTCCTCTTGTCTACCTGTCCTCTTGTCTACCTGTCCTCTTGTCTACCTGACTACCTGTCCTCTTGTCTACCTGACTATCTGTCCTCTTGTCTACCTGACTACCTGTCCTCTTGTCTACCTGACTATCTGTCCTCATGTCTACCTGACTACCTGTCCTCTTGTCTACCTGACTATCTGTCCTCTTGTCTACCTGACTATCTGTCCTCTTGTCTACCTGACTACCTGTCCTCTTGTCTACCTGACTATCTGTCCTCTTGTCTACCTGACTATCTGTCCTCTTGTCTACCTGACTATCTGTCCTCTTGTCTACCTGACTACCTGTCCTCTTGTCTACCTGACTACCTGTCCTCTTGTCTACCTGACTACCTGTCCTCATGTCTACCTGACTACCTGTCCTCATGTCTACCTGACTACCTGTCCTCATGTCTACCTGACTACCTGTCCTCTTGTCTACCTGACTACCTGTCCTCATGTCTACCTGACTACCTGTCCTTGTCTACCTGTCCTCTTGTCTACCTGTCCTCTTGTCTACCTGACTACCTGTCCTCTTGTCTACCTGTCCTCTTGTCTACCTGTCCTCTTGTCTACCTGACTACCTGTCCTCTTGTCTACCTGACTACCTGTCCTCTTGTCTACCTGACTATCTGTCCTCTTGTCTACCTGACTACCTGTCCTCTTGTCTACCTGACTATCTGTCCTCATGTCTACCTGTCCTCTTGTCTACCTGACTACCTGTCCTCTTGTCTACCTGACTACCTGTCCTCTTGTCTACCTGACTACCTGTCCTCATGTCTACCTGACTATCTGTCCTCTTGTCTACCTGTCCTCTTGTCTACCTGACTATCTGTCCTCTTGTCTACCTGTCCTCTTGTCTACCTGACTACCTGTCCTCTTGTCTACCTGTCCTCTTGTCTACCTGACTATCTGTCCTCTTGTCTACCTGTCTTCTTGTCTACCTGACTACCTGTCCTCTTGTCTACCTGACTACCTGTCCTCTTGTCTACCTGTCCTCTTGTCTACCTGACTACCTGTCCTCTTGTCTACCTGTCTTCTTGTCTACCTGACTACCTGTCCTCTTGTCTACCTGACTACCTGTCCTCTTGTCTACCTGTCCTCTTGTCTACCTGTCTTCTTGTCTACCTGACTACCTGTCCTCTTGTCTACCTGTCCTCTTGTCTACCTGTCCTCTTGTCTACCTGACTACCTGTCCTCTTGTCTACCTGACTATCTGTCCTCTTGTCTACCTGACTACCTGTCCTCTTGTCTACCTGACTATCTGTCCTCATGTCTACCTGACTACCTGTCCTCTTGTCTACCTGACTATCTGTCCTCTTGTCTACCTGACTATCTGTCCTCTTGTCTACCTGACTACCTGTCCTCTTGTCTACCTGACTATCTGTCCTCTTGTCTACCTGACTACCTGTCCTCTTGTCTACCTGACTACCTGTCCTCTTGTCTACCTGACTATCTCTCCTCATGTCTACCTGTCCTCATGTCTACCTGACTACCTGTCCTCATGTCTACCTGACTACCTGTCCTCTTGTCTACCTGACTATCTGTCCTCATGTCTACCTGACTACCTGTCCTCTTGTCTACCTGACTACCTGTCCTCTTGTCTACTTGACTATCTGTCCTCATGTCTACCTGTCCTCATGTCTACCTGACTACCTGTCCTCATGTCTACCTGACTACCTGTCCTCATGTCTACCTGACTATCTGTCCTCTTGTCTACCTGTCCTCTTGTCTACCTGACTATCTGTCCTCTTGTCTACCTGACTACCTGTCCTCATGTCTACCTGACTATCTGTCCTCTTGTCTACCTGTCCTCTTGTCTACCTGACTACCTGTCCTCTTGTCTACTTGACTATCTGTCCTCTTGTCTACCTGACTACCTGTCCTCTTGTCTACCTGTCCTCTTGTCTACTTGACTATCTGTCCTCTTGTCTACCCGTCTACCTGACTACCTGTCTACCTGCCTAACAGTAAGGTTCGGAGGTTGGAGGAGCAGTTGAGGAGTTTCGACCAATCGCTGAAGAGCCTGCAGGCGTCTGAGGACAAGGTACTGAGGGTCTGTCACTCAACCAGAGGAGCTCCTCCTCCTGACCTCTGACCTCCTGCTGCTTCAGCTCCTCCTGCTCCTCCTGCATGAGTCTAACCTGCTGCTCCTCCAATGGAGGAGCCTAATGCATGAGGTCATCACCCAATGCCCAATATCACAAGGAAACTTACCTGTCTGATTTGACCTTTGACCTGCAGTAAGAGTCGAGGGCTGGAGGAGGAGCTGAAAACTGTCTTCACTAGTTCAAAGTCTCTGGAGGCCCAGACGGAGAAGGTAGGAGAGGAGCAGCAGGAGGAGGAGGAGGAGGAGGAGGAGCACTGATGGTCAACCAGTGTAACCAGTAACTAGTGTCCTGATACCTGCTGCTGTCACACACCTGACTCTCTCTCTCTCTCTCTCAGTACTCTCACAAAGAGGACCGGTATGAAGAGGAGATCAAGAACCTGAGCAACAAGCTGAAGGAGGTGCGTCTGACTTCCTGTTGTAGCCGGATCCTATTGGTCCAATGTAACGCTCACTTCCTGTCTGCAGGCTGAGAGCAGAGCCGAGGCTGCAGAGCGCTCAGTGGCCAAACTGGAGAAAAGCATCGACGGTCTGGAAGGTTTGTTCTGCTCCCAGTACACTGATGGTGTATATGTGTCTTAACCTGGACACTTAGAGAGTGTGTGTGTGTGTGTGTGTCCGTCCGTCCCAACCTGGACACTTGGTGTGTGTGTATATATTTATTTTTGTTTTATTTCAGACGCTTTGACTTCGGCCAGAAACGCCAACAAGGAGCTTCAGACGACTCTGAATCAAACCATGGAGGAGCTCAACTCCTGCTGAGCCTCTGCCAAACATTCCTGCTGCTCCTCCTCCTCCTCCTCCCCCCTCTTCCTCTGCCAAACATTCCTGCTGCTCCTCCTCCTCCTCCCCCCTCTTCCTCTGCCAAACATTCCTCTTCCTCCTCCTCTTGCTCCTCCCTCTGGATGTTAAGGAGGACTCTGTGGCCAAAACATTCCTCCTCTTAATGAGTCCTCTATTCTTGAGGAGCTCTTCCTCCTCCTCTTAATGATTCTTCCTCCTCCTCTCGTCTTAGAGGAGGAGGAGCTCTATATCTCTAACAGACTAACTGTCCCTCGTTCAGAGCTAATGTTCAGGACTAATGAAGTGTTGATCGATGAGCGCCAATGAGTTATTGTTGTTCCTGGGGGCGTGGCCTACGGCAGCCAATCACCACGACCCGGTGACGTGAATGAATAAAGTTTGAAATGTTTTTACCTGGAAGTCACAGCTCATTGTAATAAATCATGACAGGAAGTGACAGGATTTTATAAAATAAAAGCACCGCCACTGGTTTGTAGATCAAAACTGACTCGAGTGTTTATTTCGTCACCAAAACATTTTATTA
>NC_136600.1:27572508-27585008 GCF_910589615.1 Taurulus bubalis
TAATCATAATCAGGTACCGGTTCTGGATCAGGTCCGTCACGTAATCTTTTCCGGACTTCCGTTTCCCGCTGAAGACCAGAACCAGCTTGGGTCCAGAGACCGGATCCTCCATCGCTGATCACTTATCGATATCCGCTGCTGACCTGCGGACCACACGGACCCGGGACCGGAACTGTCCCAAATAAAACTCCTGCGCGCCCGCTCTCTAGAGGTCGATCAGGTCCGTCATCGATTCGCAGCTGATCGGATTCGATCACATGACACGTGACGGTGTTTGTGGAGAAAGTCAGAAAAGAACAGGAGTGCTTTTCTGACGTGACGTCATGCTAGACACTTTACGGTAACACGTGATCCTCGTCCCATTGTGGACTGAACCATGTCCGCCCACGGGGAGGGGGTGGTCACTATTCAGGAATTATTAGTTTAACAGAATATATATACCTTAAAAATATACATTATATATATATATATATATATATATATATATATATACATTTAATAGATGATGAATGCAATATATACATTAAATATGTGATACATTAACATATAATAGTGATATATTAGTCATTAAGTTGATTTGGTTCTTGTATATTCCCGGTGAATGTTCCTATGGTTTAGGTTTCTGTGCTCCATGAACCCCTCGTGTTGGTCTCATCCGGTTCAAAGGTCACCAGCGACTGAACAACATGGCGGCCTCGATGTTTTGGAGGAGAGCTGAACTTCTCCGGTCCGCGAGGACTTCCGCTCGCCCGGTGAGAACCTTTAACGTGTTATGACCGGACCGTGTTGCAGACATGAGCTGTGACGTCAGAGAGAAGCCGCAAAAACAACAACATAAACAATGAAATAAACTCAATAATGACAATAATCCTAGATAATAATAGAGATGACATCATCGGATATGTACTGAGCGCAGTTTAAAAGAAACGCTTCATAAAGGAACGTTTCTGGACTTTCACCTTTCACCCACTTCCGCAAGCTGCAGGGCGGAAACGAGGCTCCTCACTGAGAGAAATGACCGGAAGTATATCAGAGTCCTCCACAATAAGAGCTGTCCTCTAAACGTGAAGAAAAGGCGTCCTTTCCTAGCTCCTTTAGCAAAGGAAACGCTGGACCTTCCTTTAGGTCAGTGGTTCTCAAACTGTTTCTGTCACAGTGGACAGGTGGACAGGTACACAGGTGGACATTTAGACAGGTAGACAGGTGGACATTTAGACATTTAGACAGGTGGACATTTAGACAGGTGGACATTTAGACAGGTGGACATTTAGACAGGTGGACATTTAGACAGGTGGACAGGTAGACAAGTGGACATTTAGACAGGTAGACAGGTGGACAGGTAGACATTTAGACAGGTGGACAGGTGGACATTTAGACAGGTCGACATTTAGACAGATGGACAGACGGACATTTAAACCGGTGGACAGGTGGACATTTAGACAGGTAGACAGGTGGACAGGTAGACAAGTGGACATTTAGACAGGTAGACAGGTGGACAGGTAGACATTTAGACAGGTGGACAGGTGGACATTTAGACAGGTGGACAGGTAGACATTTAGACAGGTGGACAGGTGGACATTTAGACAGGTCGACATTTAGACAGATGGACAGACGGACATTTAAACCGGTGGACAGGTGGACATTTAGACAGGTAGACAGGTGGACATTTAGACAGGTGGACATTCAGACAAGTGGACATTTAGACAGGTAGACAGGTGGACAGGTAGACAGGTGGACAGGTGGACATTTAGACAGGTAGACAGGTAGACAGGTGGACATTTAGACAGGTGGACATTTAGACAGGTAGACAGGTGAACATTTAGACAGGTAGACAGGTGAACATTTAGACAGGTAGACAGGTGAACATTTAGACAGGTGGACAGGTGGACATTTAGACAGGTGGACAGGTGGACATTTAGACAGGTAGACAGGTGGATATTTAGACAGGTGGACATTTAGACAGGTAGACAGGTGGACAGGTGGACATTTAGACAGGTAGACAGGTGGACAGGTGGACATTTAGACAGGTAGACAGGTGGACAGGTAAATCCAGTCCTTGTGTTGGTTGCAGGATGAAAGTCTGTGAATACTTTTGTTCTTTTGACTTCTGATTGGTACTCCTTAAATAAATTAAAAATATCAACAAAATGTCCTCATAAAAATGGATTAATATTCATAATATTATATTAGAGGACCAGGTGAGTCCAGGTCTCTCATGATGAACTCTGTTCTGGTTTCAGTCATGGATCCACAGCTCGGCCGCTCTTCAGCAGTCCGACGCTCCTCCTCTTCCTCAGGCGGCGTTCTTCCCGCCGCATGAAGGCGCCATGCTGCCGATGGGAAGCTTCACCAACCGGGTGGCGTTCATCACGGGGGGCGGGACGGGGCTGGGCCGGGCGATGACCAGCACCCTGTCCCTGCTAGGGGCGCAGTGCGTCATCGCCAGCAGGTCAGAGGCCACCGCTAGCGCTGTTATGCTAATGTTGGTTAACGCTAATGTTGGTTAACACTAATGTTAGTTGACACTAATGTTAGTTAATACTAATATTAGTTAACACTAATGTTAGTTGACACTAATGTTAGTTAATGTTAATTAACACTAATGTTAGTTAACACTAATGTTAGTTAACGTTAATTAACACTAATGTTAGTTAACACTAATGTTAGTTAACGTTAAAGTTAGTTAACGTTAATGTTAATTAATGCTAATGTTAGTTAACGTTAATGTTAGTTAACACTAATATTAGTTAACGTTAATGTTAGTTAACACTAATATTAGTTGACGCTAATGTTAGTTAACGTTAATGTTATTTAACACTAATGTTAGTTAACGTTAATGTTAGTTAACACTAATGTTAGTTAACACTAATGTTAGTTAACGTTAATGTTATTTAACACTAATGTTAGTTAACGTTAATGTTAGTTAACACTAATATTAGTTGACGCTAATGTTAGTTAACGTTAATGTTAGTTAACACTAATGTTAGTTAACACTAATGTTAGTTAACGTTAATGTTATTTAACACTAATGTTAGTTAACGTTAATGTTAGTTAATGTTAATTAACACTAATGTTAGTTAACGTTAATGTTAGTTAACACTAATGTTAGTTAACACTAATGTTAGTTAACGTTAGTGTTAATTAACACTAATGTTAGTTAACACTAATGTTAGTTAACGTTAATGTTAGTTAACACTAATATTATTTAACACTAATGTTAGTTAACGTTAATGTTAGTTAACACTAATATTAGTTGACGCTAATGTTAGTTAACGTTAATGTTAGTTAACACTAATGTTAGTTAACACTAATGTTAGTTAACGTTAATGTTATTTAACACTAATGTTAGTTAACGTTAATGTTAGTTAATGTTAATTAACACTAATGTTAGTTAACGTTTATGTTAGTTAACACTAATGTTAGTTAACACTAATGTTAGTTAACACTAATGTTAGTTAACGTTAGTGTTAATTAACACTAATGTTAGTTCACACTAATGTTAGTTAACGTTAATGTTAGTTAACACTAATATTATTTAACACTAATGTTAGTTAACGTTAGTGTTAATTAACACTAATGTTAGTTAACACTAATGTTAGTTAACACTAATGTTAGTTAACGTTAGTGTTAATTAACACTAATATTATTTAACACTAATGTTAGTTAACACTAATGTTAGTTAACACTAATGTTAGTTAACGTTAGTGTTAATTAACACTAATGTTAGTTAACACTAATGTTAGTTAACACTAATGTTAGTTAACACTAATATTATTTAACACTAATGTTAGTTAACACTAATGTTAGTTAACGTTAGTGTTAATTAACACTAATGTTAGTTAACACTAATGTTAGTTAACGTTAATATCTTCTTTTTTTAAATATCTGAAATCTTTCATATATGTCACATTGGGCATTAATCGTAAAAAATAATGTATTAATAATGTAATTAATTAACATGATTTTTTTGTTTACATTTGTTTTAATATGCTTTGAATTTAACAGTAAAACAATAATAATAATACATTAACTAAATATCATTGAATCAGCCAAATTAACTCAGCAGATCATAATATTTTTCGTATTGTGCATATGTGTCACATCAGGTTTTCATGAAATCTTTAGGTTAATTTCCCAATGTGTCACATGACCGGTCACATGACCACCATGATGTTCAGGAGGTAAAGTTAAGATGAAGGATGAAGACGAATGAGGAACTTCCAGAAAATGTATAGGACGCGTGTCCCTTATGGGTTAAACTGTTTAAAGATTTAAATCCTCACTTTGTGTTTATCGTCCAGGAAGTTGGACGTCCTGCAGAAAACAGCCGAGGAGATCAGCAGCCAGACTGGGAACAAGGTAACCAACCAGAACCAGACCCAGAACCAGACCCAGACCCACCAGTCAGTCCAGGTTCAGTCTGCAGCTCCTCTTGTCAAGCCTTTAGCAGTTATTGATCTCATGAACAGGAACCACCTGGATCCATATGGAGAAGAGTGGGATTGATAGAGGGGACACGGGTGTGAACTGATCTGGTCTGATCTGAACTAGTGTGAACTGGTCTGATCTGGTCTGAACTAGTGTGAACTGGTCTGATCTGGTCTGAACTAGTGTGAACTGGTCTGATCTGGTCTGCCCCCCCCCCCCTTAACCCAGGTCCATGCGGTCCAGTGTGATGTCAGAGACCCTGCGGCCGTCTCTCGTTGTGTCGACCAGGTCGAGTCTCTGACGGGACTTCCTGATGTAAGAACACACACACACACACGTTTGTTTTTCTGTCGTCGTGAGGACCCCACTGACCCTACCCCCTCGTGATTGGTCCAGGTGATCATCAACAATGCAGCAGGAAACTTTGTCTGTCCATCAGAACATCTGTCTCCAAACGCCTGGAAGAGCATTACCGACATCGTCCTGAACGGGACCGCCTTCGTTACTCTGGAGCTGGGCAAGAGACTGATCCAGAATCAGAAAGGTTAGAGACTGATCCAGAATCAGAAAGGTTAGAGACTGATCCAGAGTCAGAGAGGTTAGAGACTGATCCAGAATCAGAGAGGTTAGAGACTGATCCAGAGTCAGAGAGGTTAGAGACTGATCCAGAGACAGAGCGGTTAGAGCAGAGGTGGGCAAACTACGGCCCGCGGGCCGGATCCGGCCCGCCGAGTATTATAATTATTATAACATTAAAAAATTTTTTTTTAAAAAGTTGTAGTAAAGACCGCTGTAGCGCTTCTCCGTTCCCAAGTTCAGTTTCCCGAAGCACGATGACCACAACAGACCAGCGTTGATGTTTCTTCATGATTATTTACTGCACAGCCTCTTTCAGGCTTCTGGTGTGTTCTGCTGCAGCAGAAAGACCGCTGTAAGGCCTTCTGCTGCGCACACGGCTCTGCTGCAGAACACGGCTCTGCTACACACACCAAAAGCCTAAAAGAGGCTGTGCAATAATAGTCATGAAGAAACATCAGCGCTGGTCTGTTGTGGTCATCGTGCTTTGGGAAAATCAAGTCGGGAGCAGAGAGGCGTTCCAGCAGTCTGTAGCGCCGTGCGGACCGCTGCCTGCCGAGTTCTGCTGGACGAGAGCGACACACAACACTTGCTGTGCTGCTGGTCCATTCCACCCCTCCCCCACTGATCCCACAGACAAGGCCACACTTTTTATTTTTTTATTACCGTAATATACCGCAAACCACTGAAAAGCTCCACTTCTTAGCGGTCAGAATCCTTTTTAATTATGTCGTAAAGCGTTAACTTTAGAAGAATTACGGTAATATGAATCACTTTCTGTCGCCGGAGACAGGGTTTGTACTACAACAGGTTTAGAGTTGTAAATGAACTGAGAGCTGCATGCAGAGTATGTTTCCTCAGTATAACTAACATAACTAACCACATTCCACCCTGCGCTCATGTCACGTGACATAGAGGGTTCTGTCTGTCAGCCAACAGTCAACGACAGAACGGGCGGCTACTGCTAAGAGGTTGGCAGCCAATTTAAAGAGTCAGCAAAATATTTTTCTCCGCCAAACTGCTACACAAGAATCAAGCACCAAGGCAAGTTTTTTGCTAGCATTCAAATGAGCAAAAGCTAGCAAGCCTTTCTCTGAAGGAGAGTTTTTGAAAGAATGTATGGTAGAAACAGCAGGTCTCTTATGTCCAGAGAGCAAAAACTAATTTGAAAAATGTAGTTTATCACGCAGAACAGTGACTCGGCGTGTAGAACAAATGGATGAAGATTTAACCAGCGAGTTGAACAAAAAAGCTGAGTCATGTACGTTATATTCTCACACCGCCCAGCACCCCCTGTGGCGGACCACAGGCTCCCCACCTTCCCTTTGGCTCCAATAATCAGTTTTACCAGATACTCATACTCTCATGTGGTCTGCATTTGGGTCCTAAACATTGTTCTCCCGTGACAGGTTCACACAAACACTCTCCATCCATCTGATACTGGCCCGGCCCGTCTGTCAATTTTTTTATTCGATGTGGCCCCTGAGCCAAAAAGTTTGCCCACCCCTGGGTTAGAGTCTGATCCAGAGTCAGATTAGCATCTTCATTTCGCTAAAGTCAAACCCAACCCTCCAGGATGAAACCTGTCGTTCCCTCCATCTTCTCATTGTTATTATTGATTGATGTCAGGTGCGTCCTTCCTCGCCATCACGACCATCTACGCCGAGTCGGGTTCTGGCTTCGTGGTGCCGAGTGCCTCGGCGAAGGCCGGAGTCGAGGCACTCTACAAGTCAGTGTGACCTTTAACCTTTCAGCTGCATAACGTCTTCATGACGCCGGTTATTCCTGATGTGTGTGTGTGTGTGTGTGTGTGTGTGTGTGTGTGTGTCAGGTCTCTGGCGTCAGAGTGGGGGCGCTATGGCCACAGGTTTAACATCATCCAGCCTGGACCAATCAGAACTAAGGTACCACCCACCTGCTGACAACAATAGACTCACACAGACAACAATAGACTTATAAAAACAACAATAGACTCACACAGACAACAATAGACTCACACAGACAACAATAGACTCACACAGACAACAATAGACTTATAAAGACAACAATAGACTCACACAGACAACAATAGACTCACACAGACAACAATAGACTCACACAGACAACAATAGACTTATAAAGACAACAATAGACTCACACAGACAACAATAGACTCACACAGACAACAATAGACTCACACAGACAACAATAGACTTATAAAGACAACAATAGACTCACACAGACAACAATAGACTCACACAGACAACAATAGACTCACACAGACAACAATAGACTCACACAGACAACAATAGACTTACAAAGACAACAATAGACTCACACAGACAACAATAGACTCACACAGACAACAATAGACTCACACAGACAACAATAGACTTATAAAGACAACAATAGACTCACACAGACAACAATAGACTCACACAGACAACAATAGACTTATAAAAACAACAATAGACTCACACAGACAACAATAGACTCACACAGACAACAATAGACTTATAAAGACAACAATAGACTCACACAGACAACAATAGACTCACACAGACAACAATAGACTCACACAGACAACAATAGACTTATAAAGACAACAATAGACTCACACAGACAACAATAGACTCACACAGACAACAATAGACTCACACAGACAACAATAGACTTATAAAGACAACAATAGACTCACACAGACAACAATAGACTCACACAGACAACAATAGACTCACACAGACAACAATAGACTCACACAGACAACAATAGACTCACACAGACAACAATAGACTCACACAGACAACAATAGACTTATAAAGACAACAATAGACTCACACAGACAACAATAGACTCACACAGACAACAATAGACTCACACAGACAACAATAGACTTATAAAGACAACAATAGACTCACACAGACAACAATAGACTCACACAGACAACAATAGACTTATAAAAACAACAATAGACTCACACAGACAACAATAGACTCACACAGACAACAATAGACTTATAAAGACAACAATAGACTCACACAGACAACAATAGACTCACACAGACAACAATAGACTCACACAGACAACAATAGACTTATAAAGACAACAATAGACTCACACAGACAACAATAGACTCACACAGACAACAATAGACTCACACAGACAACAATAGACTTATAAAGACAACAATAGACTCACACAGACAACAATAGACTCACACAGACAACAATAGACTCACACAGACAACAATAGACTCACACAGACAACAATAGACTTATAAAGACAACAATAGACTCACACAGACAACAATAGACTCACACAGACAACAATAGACTCACACAGACAACAATAGACTCACACAGACAACAATAGACTTATAAAGACAACAATAGACTCACACAGACAACAATAGACTCACACAGACAACAATAGACTTATAAAGACAACAATAGACTCACACAGACAACAATAGACTCACACAGACAACAATAGACTCACACAGACAACAATAGACTTATAAAGACAACAATAGACTCACACAGACAACAATAGACTCACACAGACAACAATAGACTCACACAGACAACAATAGACTCATAAAGACAACAATAGACTCACACAGACAACAATAGACTCACACAGACAACAATAGACTCACACAGACAACAATAGACTCACACAGACAACAATAGACTTATAAAGACAACAATAGACTCACACAGACAACAATAGACTCACACAGACAACAATAGACTCACACAGACAACAATAGACTCACACAGACAACAATAGACTCACACAGACAACAATAGACTCACACAGACAACAATAGACTTATAAAGACAACAGTAGACTCACACAGACAACAATAGACTCACAAAGACGCCACTTGTTGTTGTTGTTGTTGTTGTTGTTGTGTTCAGGGGGCTTTCAGCCGGCTGGACCCGACTGGAGACTTTGAGAAGAAGATGATCGGTCGGATCCCAACAGGTCGACTTGGAACACCAACAGAGATCGCCAACCTGGCAGCGTACATGAGCAGCAGCTACGCTACCTGGATGTCTGGAGCTGTGAGTGGCTGACCTCAGGGTTTAGGCTGACCTCAGGTCAGGGTTTAGGCTGACCTCAGGGTTTAGGCTGACCTCAGGGTTTAGGCTGACCTCAGGGTTTAGGCTGACCTCAGGGTTTAGGCTGACCTCAGGTCAGGGTTTAGGCTGACCTCAGGTCAGGGTTTAACTATGTGTGTTTTCAGGTGGTACGGTTCGATGGAGGAGAATACGTGTCGATGGCCGGAGAGTTTAACGAGCTGCGCAGAGTGAGTGTCACACTGAAATGTTTCCCTCAGAAACATTGATTATTACCTTCAGAAGTAACTGACGGTGAATGAATTAACATGATAATAACAACAATACTAATTGATAACCACTCTTTATCTTTGTATTGTTTAAATCTAAGAACACATGAAGAATGTTTACTGATGACATGTGTTTGTGTCTCAGCTGACTCCAGATCAGTGGAAGATGATTGGGATGATGACCAGAAGCGCTAAAGGGTCCTAGAACCACTCCAGCCTCCTCATTGGACCACAGCAACCAATCAGATCTCAGTGTTCTGGTGGACACGCCCACCTGCTAATCAATATGAGACGTTTGCTGAGAGTTGTGATTATTGACACTCCATTAACAGAAAACCAGTCATGTGACTAACTGCACATGCTCAGTGTAAACACACACACACACACACACACACTTGTCTCTGGCAGTTTGATAATAAAACACTATAGTTTAACCATCAACTGTTTCTGTTGTTTAAAGATGATTCAGTTTATTTCTTTAGCCCAGAATCACAAACTCTCCTCAGAGCTTTACAGTCAGTACAGACTTCCTGTCCCAGGACCTCACATCGGATCAGGAGAGCCTGCAGGAGAACCTGCAGGAGAGCAACAGAGGAGGATCCCTCTCCCCGGATGGACAGAAGCAAAGGAGGCAGGAGACAGGAGGCAGGATGTAGGAGACAGGAGGGAGGAGACAGGAGGCAGGAAAAAGGTGGTAGGAGGCAGGAGGTATGAGGTAGGAGACAGGAGGGAGGAGGAAGGAGGCAGGATGATGATGATGATGAGGCTTCAGGTCAAACGCAGTAGAGTACAGTAGTGTCCCGATGAAGATGAAGACGAGCTGTCCTCTGAAGCTTCACAGCTTCCTGTTGAATGTGGAGGCAAAGTGAAGTCTGACCAGGAGACGTGAAGGAACAGATGACATCATCGTTATGACGAGTCAGAGCGGAGGACCTATTGTTCTTCTACTGTTTACTATTGTTCTTCTATTGTTCTTCTACTTTTTACTATTGTATTCTACTGTTTACTATTGTTCTTCTACTGTTCTTCTACTGTTTACTATTGTTCTTATATTGTTCTTCTATTGTTTACTATTGTTCTTCTACTGTTCTTCTACTGTTTACTATTGTTCTTCTACTGTTCTTCTACTGTTTACTATTGTTCTTATATTGTTTACTATTGTTCTTCTATTGTTCTACTGTTTACTATTGTTCTTCTACTGTTCTTCTACTGTTTACTATTGTTCTTATATTGTTCTTCTATTGTTTACTATTGTTCTTCTGTTGTTCTACTGTTTACTATTGTTCTTCTACTGTTCTTCTATTGTTTACTATTGTTCTTCTATTGTTCTACTGTTTACTATTGTTCTTCTACTGTTCTTCTACCGTTTACTATTGTTCTCATATTGTTCTTCTATTGTTTACTATTGTTCTTCTATTGTTCTACTGTTTACTGTTGTTCTTCTATTGTTCTTCTAATGTTCACTATTGTTCTTCTACTGTTCTTCTAATGTTTACTATTGTTCTTCTACTGTTTACTATTGTTCTTCTACTGTTCTTCTAATGTTTACTATTGTTCTTCTACTGTTTGCTATTGTTCTTCTACTGTTTACTATTGTTCTTCTATTGTTCTACTGTTTACTATTGTTCTTCTACTGTTCTTCTAATGTTTACTATTGTTCTTCTACCGTTTACTATTGTTCTTCTACTGTTCTTCTATTGTTTACTATTGTTCTTCTATTGTTCTACTGTTTACTATTGTTCTTCTACTGTTCTTCTACCGTTTACTATTGTTCTTATATTGTTCTTCTATTGTTTACTATTGTTCTTATATTGTTCTTCTATTGTTTACTATTGTTCTTCTATTGTTCTTCTAATGTTCACTATTGTTCTTCTACTGTTTACTATTGTTCTTCTAATGTTTACTATTGTTCTTCTACTGTTTACTATTGTTCTTCTAATGTTTACTATTGTTCTTCTACTGTTCTTCTAATGTTTACTATTGTTCTTCTACTGTTTGCTATTGTTCTTCTACTGTTTACTATTGTTCTTCTATTGTTCTACTGTTTACTATTGTTCTTCTACTGTTCTTCTAATGTTTACTATTGTTCTTCTACCGTTTACTATTGTTCTTCTACTGTTCTTCTATTGTTTACTATTGTTCTTCTATTGTTCTACTGTTTACTATTGTTCTTCTACTGTTCTTCTACCGTTTACTATTGTTCTTATATTGTTCTTCTATTGTTTACTATTGTTCTTCTATTGTTCTACTGTTTACTGTTGTTCTTCTATTGTTCTTCTAATGTTCACTATTGTTCTTCTACTGTTTACTATTGTTCTTCTAATGTTTACTATTGTTCTTCTACTGTTTACTATTGTTCTTCTACTGTTCTTCTAATGTTTACTATTGTTCTTCTACTGTTTGCTATTGTTCTTCTACTGTTTACTATTGTTCTTCTATTGTTCTTCTATTGTTCTTCTACTGTTTACTATTGTTCTTATATTGTTCTTCTATTGTTTACTATTGTTCTTCTACTGTTCTTCTACTGTTTACTATTGTTCTTCTACTGTTCTTCTACTGTTTACTATTGTTCTTATATTGTTTACTATTGTTCTTCTATTGTTCTACTGTTTACTATTGTTCTTCTACTGTTCTTCTACTGTTTACTATTGTTCTTATATTGTTCTTCTATTGTTTACTATTGTTCTTCTGTTGTTCTACTGTTTACTATTGTTCTTCTACTGTTCTTCTATTGTTTACTATTGTTCTTCTATTGTTCTACTGTTTACTATTGTTCTTCTACTGTTCTTCTACCGTTTACTATTGTTCTCATATTGTTCTTCTATTGTTTACTATTGTTCTTCTATTGTTCTACTGTTTACTGTTGTTCTTCTATTGTTCTTCTAATGTTCACTATTGTTCTTCTACTGTTCTTCTAATGTTTACTATTGTTCTTCTACTGTTTACTATTGTTCTTCTACTGTTCTTCTAATGTTTACTATTGTTCTTCTACTGTTTGCTATTGTTCTTCTACTGTTTACTATTGTTCTTCTATTGTTCTACTGTTTACTATTGTTCTTCTACTGTTCTTCTAATGTTTACTATTGTTCTTCTACCGTTTACTATTGTTCTTCTACTGTTCTTCTATTGTTTACTATTGTTCTTCTATTGTTCTACTGTTTAC
>NC_136600.1:27590008-27600008 GCF_910589615.1 Taurulus bubalis
CACCTGTTGACTTGTTTACTTCTCTCACCTGTTTACTTCTCTCACCTGTTTACTTCTCTCACCTGTTGACTTGTTTACTTCTCTCACATGTTTACTTCTCTCACCTGTTGGCTTCTCTCACCTGTTGACTTGTTTACTTCTCTCACCTGTTTACTTCTCTCACCTGTTGACTTGTTTACTTCTCTCACCTGTTTACTTCTCTCACCTGTTGACTTGTTTGCTTCTCTCACCTGTTGACTTCTCTCACCTGTTGACTTGTTTACTTCTCTCACCTGTTGACTTGTTTACTTCTCTCAACTGTTGACTTGTTTACTTCTCTCACCTGTTGACCTGTTTACTTCTCTCACCTGTGCCTAAGGGTAACCCTGCATGTCTCTGGTTTCAGGACTGGAACCTGACCTGGTACACCTCCCAGCCAGACCTGACCCAGTGTTTCCAGCACACTGTACTGGTGTGGTTCCCGTGTGTTTACCTGTGGACCTGTTCTCCTCTTTACCTGTTGTACCTGCAGCTCCGCCCACAGCCCGGCTCCATCCCACTGTCCAGACTCTGCTGCAGCAAGATGGTACCAGAGAGACCTGGTCTCTGTCATGTGGTCTAACCTGGTCTCTGTCATGTGGTCTAGCCTGGTCTCTGTCATGTGGTCTAACCTGGTCTCTGTCATGTGGTCTAACCTGGTCTCTGTCATGTGGTCTAACCTGGTCTCTGTCATGTGGTCTAACCTGGTCTCTGTCATGTGGTCTAACCTGGTCTCTGTCATGTGGTCTAACCTGGTCTCCGTCATGTGGTCTAACCTGGTCTCTGTGGACCTGGTTGCAGCTCCTGGGTCTCAGTCTGGCTTCCTTCGGTCTTCTGGAAATGTTTTTTCTGCTGGTAAAGAAGAACGAGGAGATCCAGAACCACCTGATCCTGATTGGTCCGCTGATCAGGAGCCTCACTCTGGTACGTTCCTCAAGTTCCTCTGGTTCCTATGGTTCCTCAAGTTCCTCTGGTTCCTAACGTTCCTTCAGGTTCCTCAAGTTCCTCAGGATGGTGTCCAGAAAACAATCAAATCACAACAGTTTTTAAGACACTCACTGAAACCCCTCCTCATCTCCTCTCCTCCTCTCCTTTTCTCCTCTCCTCCTCCTCCTCCTCTCCTCCTCTCCTCAGGTACTTGGGGTTGTTATAATGCAGGTAGAGAGGAGGAAGGGCATGCGCTCGTCCGTGCTCCTCTTCCTCTTCTGGACTCTTCTGGTTCTCTGCTCCCTCGTTCCTCTGAAGGTCGACGTGGAGCAGATTATTGATCAGGTATCAATCCTTCATTTTCTGTTACACTTTACACCCGTTTACATGTGTAGTTATTATAGGAAAGGAACCGGCGCTGGTGGTCTTGAGGTCTACAGGAGCACTGGTGCAGACTGTGATCTGGACCCTGGATCTGTGGAGGTTCAGAGGGAGTGGGTCCTGTTCACCTGCTCCCTCTGGTCCACCGTGATCTGCTTCATGTTTAGGTCCTTAGTCCAGAGATCCAGGACCAGATCTCACATCGATATCAGGTTGAATGTGAGATTATCTCCATTAGCTTCTTCTCTTTCACCTTCAGTATTTCACAGCTCTCAGTGTACTTTCCTCTGGATGTGTGAAGTGTGTGAAAAGTGTGTGTGTGTGTGTTCACCGTTCCTTAGAAAGCAGTTCAACCACAGCTGCTAATGACACGGCGGCTTCCTGGACATCTTAAGTACCTGCTGAGTTATTTAGGTTTCTGAGTGACGATGAAAACAATTAAATGTACGTCAGCAAGGAACACGTCTTCACTTCCTGTGCGATTCCAGTTCATAGTTTCACTTCCTGTACGATTCCAGGTCATTTTTACTTCCTGTACGATTACGGTTCATAGTTTCACTTCCTGTACGAATACGGTACATAGTTTCACTTCCTGTACGATTACGGTTCATAGTTTCACTTCCTGTACGATTACGGTTCATAGTTTCACTTCCTATACGATTACAGTACATAGTTTCACTTCCTGTACGATTATGGTTCATAGTTTCACTTCCTGTACGATTACGGTACATAGTTTCACTTTCTGTACGATTACGGTACATAGTTTCACTTCCTGTACGATTATGGTTCATATAGTTTCACTTCCTGTACGATTATGGTTCATAAAGTTTCACTTCCTGTACGATTCCAGTTCATAAAGTTTCACTTCTCCGATATGTGACAATTTCATATGTTCAGCTTTGCTCTCTGATGTTTTCAGGGTTTTTCATCAGATGCGGCTCGTTTTGTGGCGTTTTTCATCTGTTTTTTCCTCCAACTCATCGAACTCATCCTCAGCTGTTTCTCTGACCGCCGCCCGCTCTATGAAAAGCACACCTACATCCAGGTAACACACACCTATGTCCAGGTAACACACACACACACACACCTACGTCCAGGTAGCACACACACCTACGTCCAGGTAACACACACACACACACACACCTACGTCCAAGTAACACACACACACACACCTACGTCCAGGTAACACACACACACCTACGTCCAGGTAACACACACCTACATTCAGGTAACACACACACACCTACGTCCAGGTAACACAGACACACACCTACGTCCAGGTAACACAGACACACACCTACGTCCAGGTAACACACACCTACGTCCAGGTAGCACACACCTACGTCCAGGTAACACACACACACACACTTACGTCCAGGTAACACACACCTGCGTCCAGGTAACACACACCTACGTCCAGGTAACACACACACACACCTACGTCCAGGTAACACACACCTACGTCCAGGTAACACACACCTACGTCCAGGTAACACACACCTACGTCCAGGTAACACACACACACCTACGTCCAGGTAACACAGACACACACCTACGTCCAGGTAGCACACACCTACGTCCAGGTAACACACACACACACACTTACGTCCAGGTAACACACACCTGCGTCCAGGTAACACACACCTACGTCCAGGTAACACACACACACACCTACGTCCAGGTAACACACACCTATGTCCAGGTAACACACACACCTACGTCCAGGTAACACACACACACACCTACGTCCAGGTAACACACACCTACGTCCAGGTAACACACACACACACACCTACGTCCAGGTAACACACACACACACACCTACGTCCAGGTAACACACACACACACACACCTACGTCCAGGTAACACACACACACACCTATGTCCAGGTAACACACACACACCTACGTCCAGGTAAGACACACCTACGTCCAGGTAACACAAACACACACCTACGTCCAGGTAGCACACACACCTACGTCCAGGTAACACACACCCACGTCCAGGTAACACACACCTACGTCCAGGTAACACACACACCTATGTCCAGGTAACACACACTTACGTCCAGGAAACACACACACACACATCTACGTCCAGGTAACACACACACCTACGTCCAGGTAACACACACACACACACACACCTACGTCCAGGAAGCACACACCTACGTCCAGGTAGCACACACCTACGTCCAGGTAACACACACCTACGTCCAGGTAACACACACACACACCTACGTCCAGGTAACACACACACACACCTACGTCCAGGTAACACACACACACCTACGTCCAGGTAACACACACCTACGTCCAGGTAACACACACACACCTACGTCCAGGTAACACACACACACCTACGTCCAGGTAGCACACACACACCTACGTCCAGGTAGCACACACACACACCTACGTCCAGGTAGCACACACACACACCTACGTCCAGGTAGCACACACACACACCTACGTCCAGGTAACACACACCTACGTCCAGGTAACACACACCTACGTCCAGGTAGCACACACCTACGTCCAGGTAACACACACACCTACGTCCAGGTAACACACACCTACGTCCAGGTAACACACACACACACACACACACACACCTACGTCCAGGTAACACACACCTACGTCCAGGTAACACACACCTACGTCCAGGTAACACACACACACACCTACGTCCAGGTAACACACACCTACGTCCAGGTAACACACACACACACCTACGTCCAGGAAACACACACCTACGTCCAGGTAACACACACACACACACCTACGTCCAGGTAACACACACCTACGTCCAGGCTACACACACCTACGTCCAGGCAACACACACCTACGTCCAGGTAACACACACACACACACACGTCCAGGTAGCACACACACCTACGTCCAGGTAGCACACACACCTACGTCCAGGTAACACACACCCACGTCCAGGTAACACACACCTACGTCCAGGTAACACACACACACACACCTACGTCCAGGTAACACACACTTACGTCCAGGTAACACACACACACACACTTACGTCCAGGAAACACACACACACACCTACGTCCAGGTAACACACACACACACACCTACGTCCAGGAAGCACACACCTACGTCCAGGTAACACACACACACACCTACGTCCAGGTAACACACACACACACCTACGTCCAGGTAACACACACACACACCTACGTCCAGGTAACACACACACACACCTACGTCCAGGTAACACACACACACACCTACGTCCAGGTAACACACACCTACGTCCAGGTAACACACACCTACGTCCAGGTAGCACACACCTACGTCCAGGTAACACACACCTACGTCCAGGTAACACACACACACACACACCTACGTCCAGGTAACACACACACACACACACCTACGTCCAGGTAACACACACACACACACACCTACGTCCAGGTAACACGCACACCTCCGTCCAGGTAACACACACCTACGTCCAGGTAACACACACACACACACACACACCTACGTCCAGGTAGCACACACACACACACCTACGTCCAGGTAACACACACACACACACACCTACGTCCAGGTAACACACACACACACACACCTACGTCCAGGTAGCACACACACACACACCTACGTCCAGGTAACACACACACACACACACACACCTACGTCCAGGTAGCACACACACACACACCTACGTCCAGGTAACACACACCTACGTCCAGGTAGCACACACACACACCTACGTCCAGGTAACACACACCTACGTCCAGGTAGCACACACACCTACGTCCAGGTAGCACACACACCTACGTCCAGGTAACACACACACCTACGTCCAGGTAACACACACACCTACGTCCAGGTAACACACACACCTACGTCCAGGTAACACACACACCTACGTCCAGGTAGCACACACACTGTCACGCCGGGGCACTGGTGACAGAACCCAAATGCACGACCCGAGGCAGAGTGTAGAGTTCCCAAGAAATCCTTTATTGGTCAAGGTAGTATAGCAACAGGATATCAGGCAGGATTTCAGGCAAGATCTCAGGCAGGATAACAGGCAGGAAAAACCGCTGGGAAGTTGACTCACAGGTGAAGAAAAGTCAAGAAAACGAACTCGCACAGGACAGGGAGTAGACACAGACTAAATACACAGGGGAACGAGACACAGGTGGAACCAATGAGGGCGGGGCTTGCGATCACACAGGAGGGCGGCACACGAGGAGGAGTCTGGAACGAGAGACAAGGAGGCTGACAGACACAACAGAAACAGACCAGACTACCCAGGAGATCTGGGCATGACACACACCTACGTCCAGGTAACACACACCCACGTCCAGGTAACACACACCTACGTCCAGGTAACACACACCTACGTCCAGGTAGCACACACACACACACCTACGTCCAGGTAACACACACCTACGTCCAGGTAACACACACACCTACGTCCAGGTAACACACACCTACGTCCAGGTAACACACACACACACACCTACGTCCAGGTAACACACACACACCTACGTCCAGGTAACACACACCTACGTCCAGGTAGCACACACCTACGTCCAGGTAACACACACCTACGTCCAGGTAACACACACACACCTACGTCCAGGTAGCACACACACCTACGTCCAGGTAACACACACCCACGTCCAGGTAACACACACCTACGTCCAGGTAACACACACCTACGTCCAGGTAACACACACCTACGTCCAGGTAACACACACACACCTACGTCCAGGTAACACACACTTACGTCCAGGAAACACACACACACACACCTACGTCCAGGTAACACACACCTACGTCCAGGTAGCACACACACACACCTACGTCCAGGTAGCACACACACACACCTACGTCCAGGTAGCACACACACACACCTACGTCCAGGTAGCACACACACACCTACGTCCAGGTAGCACACACCTACGTCCAGGTAACACACACCTACGTCCAGGTAACACACACACACCTACGTCCAGCTAGCACACACCTACGTCCAGCTAGCACACACCTACGTCCAGGTAACACACACACACACCTACGTCCAGGTAACACACACCTACGTCCAGGTAGCACACACCTACGTCCAGGTAACACACACCTACGTCCAGTTAACACACACACACACCTACGTCCAGGTAACACACACACACACCTACGTCCAGGTAACACACACACACCTACGTCCAGGTAACACACACCTACGTCCAGGTAACACACACACACACACACCTACGTCCAGGTAACACACACACCTACGTCCAGGTAACACACACACACACCTACGTCCAGGTAACACACACACACCTACGTCCAGGTAACACACACACACACCTACGTCCAGGTAACACACACACACACACCTACGTCCAGGTAACACACACACACCTACGTCCAGGTAACACACACACACCTACGTCCAGGTAACACACACACACCTACGTCCAGGTAGCACACACCTACGTCCAGGTAACACACACCTACGTCCAGGTAACACACACACACCTACGTCCAGGTAACACACACACACACACACCTACGTCCAGGTAACACACACACACACCTACGTCCAGGTAACACACACACACCTACGTCCAGGTAACACACACCTACGTCCAGGTAACACACACACACACACACCTACGTCCAGGTAACACACACACCTACGTCCAGGTAACACACACCTACGTCCAGGTAACACACACACACACACCTACGTCCAGGTAACACACACACACACCTACGTCCAGGTAACACACACACACACCTACGTCCAGGTAACACACACACACCTACGTCCAGGTAACACACACCTACGTCCAGGTAACACACACCTACGTCAAGGTAACACACACACACACCTACGTCCAGGTAGCACACACCTACGTCCAGGTAACACACACCTACGTCAAGGTAACACACACACACACACCTACGTCCAGGTAGCACACACCTACGTCCAGGTAACACACACACCTACGTCCAGGTAACACACACACACCTACGTCCAGGTAACACACACACACCTACGTCCAGGTAACACACACCTACGTCCAGGTAACACACACACACACCTACGTCCAGGTAGCACACACACCTACGTCCAGGTAACACACACCCACGTCCAGGTAACACACACCTACGTCCAGGTAACACACACACCTATGTCCAGGTAACACACACTTACGTCCAGGAAACACACACACACACATCTACGTCCAGGTAACACACACACCTACGTCCAGGTAACACACACACACACACACACCTACGTCCAGGAAGCACACACCTACGTCCAGGTAGCACACACCTACGTCCAGGTAACACACACCTACGTCCAGGTAACACACACACACACCTACGTCCAGGTAACACACACACACACCTACGTCCAGGTAACACACACACACCTACGTCCAGGTAACACACACCTACGTCCAGGTAACACACACACACCTACGTCCAGGTAACACACACACACCTACGTCCAGGTAGCACACACACACCTACGTCCAGGTAGCACACACACACACCTACGTCCAGGTAGCACACACACACACCTACGTCCAGGTAGCACACACACACACCTACGTCCAGGTAACACACACCTACGTCCAGGTAACACACACCTACGTCCAGGTAGCACACACCTACGTCCAGGTAACACACACACCTACGTCCAGGTAACACACACCTACGTCCAGGTAACACACACACACACACACACACACCTACGTCCAGGTAACACACACCTACGTCCAGGTAACACACACCTACGTCCAGGTAACACACACACACACCTACGTCCAGGTAACACACACCTACGTCCAGGTAACACACACACACACACCTACGTCCAGGAAACACACACCTACGTCCAGGTAACACACACACACACACCTACGTCCAGGTAACACACACCTACGTCCAGGCTACACACACCTACGTCCAGGCAACACACACCTACGTCCAGGTAACACACACACACACACACGTCCAGGTAGCACACACACCTACGTCCAGGTAGCACACACACCTACATCCAGGTAACACACACCCACGTCCAGGTAACACACACCTACGTCCAGGTAACACACACACACACACCTACGTCCAGGTAACACACACTTACGTCCAGGTAACACACACACACACACTTACGTCCAGGAAACACACACACACACCTACGTCCAGGTAACACACACACACACACCTACGTCCAGGAAGCACACACCTACGTCCAGGTAACACACACACACACCTACGTCCAGGTAACACACACACACACCTACGTCCAGGTAACACACACACACACCTACGTCCAGGTAACACACACACACACCTACGTCCAGGTAACACACACACACACCTACGTCCAGGTAACACACACCTACGTCCAGGTAACACACACCTACGTCCAGGTAGCACACACCTACGTCCAGGTAACACACACCTACGTCCAGGTAACACACACACACACACACCTACGTCCAGGTAACACACACACACACACACCTACGTCCAGGTAACACACACACACACACACCTACGTCCAGGTAACACGCACACCTCCGTCCAGGTAACACACACCTACGTCCAGGTAACACACACACACACACCTACGTCCAGGTAGCACACACACACACACCTACGTCCAGGTAACACACACACACACACACACACACCTACGTCCAGGTAACACACACACACACACCTACGTCCAGGTAACACACACACACACACACCTACGTCCAGGTAACACACACACACACACACCTACGTCCAGGTAGCACACACACACACACCTACGTCCAGGTAACACACACACACACACACACACACCTACGTCCAGGTAACACACACACACACACCTACGTCCAGGTAACACACACCTACGTCCAGGTAGCACACACACACACCTACGTCCAGGTAACACACACCTACGTCCAGGTAGCACACACACCTACGTCCAGGTAGCACACACACCTACGTCCAGGTAACACACACACCTACGTCCAGGTAACACACACACCTACGTCCAGGTAACACACACACCTACGTCCAGGTAACACACACACCTACGTCCAGGTAGCACACACACTGTCACGCCGGGGCGCTGGTGACAGAACCCAAATGCACGACCCGAGGCAGAGTGTAGAGTTCCCAAGAAATCCTTTATTGGTCAAGGTAGTATAGCAACAGGATATCAGGCAGGATTTCAGGCAAGATCTCAGGCAGGATAACAGGCAGGAAAAACCGCTGGGAAGTTGACTCACAGGTGAAGAAAAGTCAAGAAAACGAACTCGCACAGGACAGGGAGTAGACACAGACTAAATACACAGGGGAACGAGACACAGGTGGAACCAATGAGGGCGGGGCTTGCGATCACACAGGAGGGCGGCACACGAGGAGGAGTCTGGAACGAGAGACAAGGAGGCTGACAGACACAACAGAAACAGACCAGACTACCCAGGAGATCTGGGCATGACACACACCTACGTCCAGGTAACACACACCCACGTCCAGGTAACACACACCTACGTCCAGGTAACACACACCTACGTCCAGGTAGCACACACACACACACCTACGTCCAGGTAACACACACCTACGTCCAGGTAACACACACACCTACGTCCAGGTAACACACACCTACG
>NC_136600.1:27605008-27617508 GCF_910589615.1 Taurulus bubalis
CCACTGCTTCACCGTGGGGATGAGGATGAAGACCACCGTCATGGGGCTCGTGTACCGGAAGGTGAGACAGGCAGACAGGCAGACAGTGTCTGCTGGTCAGCAGTGTTCATAACGCCATGTGTTTGAATCCCCAGTGTCTGCTGGTCAGCAGTGCAGGGCGCCATCAGTCTCTCGGGGAGATCGTCAGTCTGGTTTCAGTCGACACTCAGAAGCTGATGGACTTTGTAGTTTACGCCAACAGTCTTTGGGTCACGCCCATCGAGGTCTCGCTCTGCTTCTACTTCCTGTGGCAGGTAAAGGAAACAACATGGCCGCCTGTTGAGGCCGTTAACTCAGTGGCTCGACTGAATCTCTGTGATCTATTGATTGATGTACTCACTGATCTATTGATTGATGTACTCACTGATCTATTGATTGACAGCTCCTCGGCCCGTCTGCTCTCGCCGGTCTCACCGCTGTGGTTCTGATTTTTCCTTTGAATGGATTTATCGCTAAAATGAGAAGTAAACTTCAGGTGAGAGGAAAGTGTGAAGGTGTAAAATGAGAAGGTGTGGAAGGAGAAGGTGTAGAAGGAGAAGGGGTAGATGAAGGAGAAGGTGTGGTTGAAGGTGTAGAAGGAGAAGTCGTGGGTGAAGGTGTAGAATGAGAAGGTGTGGAAGGAGAAGGTGTAGAAGGAGAAGGTGTGGGTGAAGGTGTAGAAGGAGAAGGTGTGGAAGGAGGAGGTGTAGAAGGAGAAGGTGTAGAAGGAGAAGGTGTGGGTGAAGGCGTAGAAGGAGAAGGTGTGGGTGAAGGTGTAGAAGGAGAAGGGGTAGATGAAGGTGTAGAAGGTGTGGGTGAAGGTGTAGAAGGTGTAGATGAAGGTGTAGAAGGAGAAGGTGTGGGTGAAGGTGTAGAAGGTGTAGATGAAGGTGTAGAAGGAGAAGGTGTGGGTGAAGGTGTAGAAGAAAAAGGTGTGGGTGAAGGTGTAGAAGAAGGAGGAGGTTTAGAAGGAGAAGGTGTGGGTGTAGAAGGAGAAGGTGTGGGTGAAGGTGTAGATGAATGTGTGAATGAAGGAGAAGGTGTAGAAGGAGAAGGTGTGGGTGAAGGTGAAGATGAAGGTGTAGAAAGTGTGGGTGAAGATGAAGGTGTAGAAGGAGAAGGTGTGGTTGAAGGTGTAGAAGGAGAAGATGTGGGTGAAGGTGTAGAAGGAGAAGGTGTGGAAGGAGAAGGTGTGGGTGAAGGTGTAGAAGGAGAAGGGGTGTAGAAGGAGAAGGTGTGGAAGGAGAAGGTGTGGAAGGAGAAGGTGTAGGAGGAGAAGGTGTAGATGAAGGTGTAGAAGGAGAAGGTGTGGGTGAAGGTGTATAATGAGAAGGTGTAGATGAAGGTGTAGAAGAAGAAGGTGTGGGTGAAGGTGTAGAAGGAGAAGGTGTGGGTGAAGGTGTAGATGAAGGTGTAGAAGGAGAAGGTGTGGGTGAAGGTGTAGAAGGAGAAGGTGTGGGTGAAGGTGTAGAAGGAGAAGGTGTAGATGAAGGTGTAGAAGGAGATGGTGTGGGTGAAGGTGTATAATGAGAAGGTGTAGATGAAGGTGTAGAAGGAGAAGGTGTGGGTGAAGGTGTAGAAGGAGAAGTGTAGAAGGAGAAGGTGTAGATGAAGGTGTAGAAGGAAAAGGTGTGGGTGAAGGTGTAGAAGGAGAAGGTGTGGGTGAAGATGGTGTAGAAGGAGAAGGTGTGGGTGAAGATGGTGTAGAAGGAGAAGGTGTGGATGAAGGTGTATAATGAGAAGGTGTAGATGAAGGTGTAGAAGGAGAAGGTGTGGGTGAAGGTGTAGAAGGAGAAGGTGTAGAAGAAGGTGTAGATGAAGGTGTAGAAGGAGAAGGTGTGGGTGAAGGTGTAGAAGGAGAAGGTGTTGGTGAAGGTGTAGATGAAGGTGTAGAAGGAGAAGGTGTGGGTGAAGGTGTAGATGAAGGTGTGGATGAAGGAGAAGGTGTGGGTGAATGTGTAGAAGGAGAAGGTGTGGATGAAGGAGAAGGTGTGGGTGAAGGTGAAGGTGTAGAAGGAGAAGGTGTGGGTGAAGGTGAAGATGAAGGTGTAGAAGGAGAAGTTGTGGGTGAAGGTGAAGATGAAGGTGTAGAAGGAGAAGGTGTGGGTGAAGTGGATCAACGTGACCTGGTGCTCCTCAGGAGGTCCAGATGAAGTTCATGGACGGCCGGCTCAAACTGATGCACGAGATCCTGAGCGGCGTGAAGATCCTGAAGTTCTACGCCTGGGAGGAGGCGTTCCTGCGGCGCGTCGGCGTCCTGAGGGACGGGGAGCTGGAGGCCCTGAAGGCGTCTCAGGTGCTGCACTCCGTCTCGCTGGCCTCCTTCAACTCCTCCTCCTTTCTGGTGAGTCGCTCCGCTGTGATGTCACACCCTGAAGTGGGCGTGGCTTTCATGTGACCCGCGGTGACCCGAGTGACTGACGTAGTCAGTCCGAGAGGACCCTATTGAAATTGCTGGGATTCTTTTTATTAGGGTCCGAGCGACTGACAGAGTCAGTCCCGAGAGGACCCTATTGAAATACATAGGGTTATTATTAGGGTCCGAGCGACTGACGTAGTCAGTCCCGAGAGGACCCTATTGAAATACAAAGGGTTATTATTATTATTCATGATTATTATTTTTCTCATTTGGACTGCTTTTTGGGGGACTTGTCATATTCGAAAACTCACCAAATTTGGAACACCTGTTAAGCCTGGTGAAAAACGCGATGTATCAAAGCCGGGGAAAAAAGTTCCAAAAAATGACTCTCTAGCGCCCCCTGCAAGTTGGACCGGCGACGCCCCTCGCCCAGATTGTTTTTTTGACTTGAAAAAATTCACACATGTCCGTCTCCACCTGCTCTACAAAAAAGCCTCTCAGACCCATAAAGTCCGCCTAGGAATATTTTCCGCCATCTTGAATTTTGTGAAAAACACAAATTTGCACTTTTCTACTAAACGCTACGTTCTTTTCATACCAAACTTGGTATTGGCCATTTTCGGCCCATTTATGCTAATTTTAGCATATATTTGCATTTACGCCAAATACTACTCCTCCTACAAATTTCATACAATCGACTTAAATGTTGTTCTAAAGTGATATCAAGACCCTCAGGAGTATGGCTTGTGCTCCGTGCGCGTTTTCACTTTTGGGAATTGACGTTTACGGGGACGCAAAGACGCGCCTACTTTGAGCTAACCGCTATATGAGAGAAAGCTGTTGTAACTCCTCCATCCATGATGCTATTACCCCAATACTCAGCCAAACAGCATCGGATTTAAATAAAAATGACAGCGCCCAATTGCATGCTGGGTAACGCTCGCGCACAAAACAAAACAGGAAGAGACAGATCGGAAAAAGACACGCCACACAAACAGCTGTTCGCCGCCCAACGCTGAGACAGTCTTTCCCAGCATGCCTTTCGCCCGTGTAATTGGGAACCATGACGGATGCCAGTGACGCTGAAACCTAAGTAGCTCTACTGCACTGCCAGGATTGATCTGTAATAATGAATTGCTGGTCCCTGCTCTTGTTGAGACCATGCATGGGTTTGGCCGGTTTCCTTCCGAAGGCCAGTCGGGGACATGCCGGCTGCCCCAAACGTGCCGGGATAAGCGAGGACCCGCTCACAGCTGCTCGCAGCTTTAATTGTTGTTATTATTATTATGATTACGATTGTCATTATTATTATTGCCATTATGATTGTTATTATTGCTTTTATTATTATTGTTGTTAATATTATTGTTGGTATTGTTGTTGTTTTTGTGTGTTCAGATCTCCTTCTCGGTGTTTGCCGTCTACGTGTTGATGGATGAGCGGAACGTTCTGGACGCTCAGAAGATCTTCGTGTCCGTTGCTCTGATCAACATCCTGAAGACTCCTCTGAGCCAGTTCCCCTTCGCCATGAGCACCAGCCTGCAGGCAAGTCCAGCCAACCGTTTACCTGTATATGATATATATATGTATATATATATTTATATATATATACATATATATATCATATATATATATCATATATATATATATACGTATATATATATAAATATATATACGTATATATATATTTATATATATATACGTATATATATCATATACACCCGCAGGTTTTGGGTATATTATATATATATATATATGATGCAGTGTCGGGCCGTGCATTTCCTACCTGGGCCTTCAGTGCCGTGTAGTCCACATCAGGGGCGGACTAGGGGAAATAAGTGTCCCGGGAGTTACTGTCAGACCGACCCATTTACGCAGCGCTCCTCCCGCTTGACCAGCCCAACCCTGTTGGGGGTACCGTGAGCAGCTCTTCTTGAAATCTGAGAGCAGAACTCGTGACCAATCAGGGGTCGGCTCGACTTGAACCTGGACCGACGTGGTACCAGGAACCGGACCAGGACCCGGGGTCTCTTTGGGGACACGTCAGCTGACTGATCGCCGGGTCATGTGACAATAATGATGTTTGTTTTCAGGCCGTCGTCTCGCTCAGACGTCTGGGAAACTTCCTGAGTCAAGACGAGCTGAAGCCTGACAACGTGGAGAGACTTCCTCAGAGCGCCGGTACGACTCCACAGACGCACCTGAACCAGCTAGCCTCGCTGTTAGCCTAGCTGTTAGCTTAGCTTAGCACAAAGACAAAGACAAACTGCTTAGCACAAAGACACTTGGAACCTTTCAGCCCTGCAGATGTATTTGGACCTCTCTATACAACCAGAGGAGTCGCCCCCTGGTGGTCAGGAGAGAGAATGCAGCTTTAACACATGAAGCATAGACTTCTATACAACCAGAGGAGTCGCCCCCTGGTGGTCAGGAGAGGGAATGCAGCTTTAACACATGAAGCATAGACTTTTATACAACCAGAGGAGTCACCCCCTGGTGGTCAGGAGAGAGAATGCAGGTTCGAGACTCTGTATACAACCAGTTGCTTCACTGGGATGCTTGAATAATTCAGAATTCATTGATTGGATGTCGTCAGTAGGCCAACGAGGCATTAAAGGGCCACGCACATATTTATGGGCTGAATGGATTAATTTAATTTTCTGTCAAAGTAAATCAATGACAGTCTGGGGATCAATAAAGTTTAGTTTTATTGTTAATTTAGAAAAATATGTGTACCTTATTCATAAATGCATAGACACAATATCTGATGATTAGAACAGACTCTCTAGAACCACATAGAACCACATAGAACCAGGTTGTGTCTGCAGACGGAGACGCCGTGAGGATCCAGGACGGGTTCTTGTCCTGGATCAGCGACGGGCCGCCGTGTCTGCAGAGGATCAACGTGAAGGTGAAGTCGGGCTCCCTGGTGGCCGTGGTCGGCCATGTTGGTGCCGGGAAGTCGTCTCTGCTGTCGGCCATGTTGGGAGAGATGGAGAGGAGGAGTGGCTTCGTTTCTATCAAGGTGACGACAAGCGTATTATTCATTTCATGTATTTATTGTTATCATCTTTTTTAAGTTTGGTTTGTCAGACCCGTTACATTTAGGATGCATGTGAATGGATGCAGCCTGGTTTATAGTTGAATTTAAACTTTGATAAGGTGCTCTACTGTCTGTGTTTGTGATGTCATATCAAGGGGGCGGAGTCAGGGAGGGAAACCGTAATGACCATGTGAGGCACACAACAAGAAATAACAACATTTGATCTACTCTCACTATAAACAAACAGCAATGCCTGCTTTAACATTTTAGCTATGCTAGTACTAAGCTATGCTATGCTCTTGCTATTCTATGCTGCAGTATGAACACAAACAGTCAGCAGTTGATCTCTGGTTTTTGTGAGACTGACCTTCAAAACTAAAAACTCAGACATTAAAGGATCAGGATCATTAAACTGGATCATTAAACTCTGGATCATTAAAGTCTGGATCATTAAAGTCTGGATCATTAAACTGGATCATTAAAGTCTGGATCATTAAACTCTGGATCATTAAACTGGATCATTAAACTCTGGATCATTAAACTCTGGATCATTAAACTCTGGATCATTAAAGTCTGGATCATTAAAGTCTGGATCATTAAAGTCTGGATCATTAAACTGGATCATTAAACTCTGGATCATTAAACTGGATCATTAAACTCTGGATCATTAAACTCTGGATCATTAAACTCTGGATCATTAAACTCTGGATCATTAAACTGGATCATTAAACTCTGGATCATTAAACTGGATCATTAAAGTCAACAACATTAAATAAGAAATAGTAGCAATTCTCCTTCCATCCATCATCTTCCTCTTATCCGGTCTGTCTGGCGGCAGCAGGTCCAGCTTCCATCTCACAGCAACATGTTCAGATCATTCTGGGATCCTGAGGCGTTCCAGTCAGCTGGAGATATAATCCCTCCAGCGTGTCCTGGGTCTTCCTCTGGGTCTCTACCAGTTGGACGAGCCTGAAAACCTCTAATGGAGGCGTCCAGGAGGCATCCTGACTAGATGCTGAACACCTCAGCTCCTTCAACACGAAGGAGCAGCTCCATGAACATAATGATTGAATTCAGACTCTTAAAAGGAAGATGTTGTGAAGTTGTACCTGCTGAATATGTTCACCAGTAGATCTCTGTCTCCGTTCTTGTGGCGGTTCAGGGCTCGGTGGCCTACGTTCCCCAGCAGGCCTGGATCCAGAACGCCTCTCTGAAGGACAACGTCCTGTTTGGTGGAAGACGGAAGGAGAGCTGGTACCACCGAGTGCTGGAGGCCTGCGCGCTGCTGCCGGACCTGGACCTCCTGCCCGCCGGGGACGGCACGGAGATCGGGGAGAAGGTACCGGCTCGGCCTGCTGCTTGTTGCCTGTTCACTGTGCATTGTTGTTATTGACCGTGTGGTGCCTTCAGGGCCTGAACCTGTCTGGAGGCCAGAGGCAGAGGGTGAGTCTGGCTCGGTCCGTCTACAGGAGGTCAGACGTTTACCTGCTGGACGACCCGCTGTCGGCCGTGGACGCTCACGTGGGACAACACATCTTTGATCGAGTCATCGGACCCAGAGGACTCCTCAAAGACAAGGTGAGACCTGTACCTGAGCAGTACTCTAGAGGTGAGACCTGTACCTGAGCAGTACTCTAGAGGTGAGACCTGTACCTGAGCAGTACTCTAGAGGTGAGACCTGTACCTAAGCAGTATTCTAGAGGTGAGACCCGTACCTGAGCAGTACTCTAGAGGTGAGACCCGTACCTGAGCAGTATTCTAGAGGTGAGACCTGTACCTGAGCAGTACTCTAGAGGTGAGACCTGTACCTGAGCAGTATTCTAGAGGTGAGACCTGTACCTGAGCAGTACTCTAGAGGTGAGACCCGTACCTGAGCAGTATTCTAGAGGTGAGACCCGTACCTGAGCAGTACTCTAGAGGTGAGACCTGTACCTGAGCAGTACTCTAGAGGTGAGACCTGTACCTAAGCAGTATTCTAGAGGTGAGACCCGTACCTGAGCAGTACTCTAGAGGTGAGACCCGTACCTAAGCAGTATTCTAGAGGTGAGACCCGTACCTGAGCAGTACTCTAGAGGTGAGACCTGTACCTGAGCAGTACTCTAGAGGTGAGACCTGTACCTGAGCAGTATTCTAGAGGTGAGACCTGTACCTGAGCAGTACTCTAGAGGTGAGACCTGTACCTAAGCAGTATTCTAGAGGTGAGACCCGTACCTGAGCAGTACTCTAGAGGTGAGACCCGTACCTGAGCAGTATTCTAGAGGTGAGACCTGTACCTGAGCAGTACTCTAGAGGTGAGACCCGTACCTGAGCAGTATTCTAGAGGTGAGACCTGTACCTGAGCAGTACTCTAGAGGTGAGACCTGTACCTGAGCAGTATTCTAGAGGTGAGACCTGTACCTGAGCAGTACTCTAGAGGTGAGACCTGTACCTGAGCAGTATTCTAGAGGTGAGACCTATACCTGAGCAGTATTCTAGAGGTGAGACCTGTACCTGAGCAGTACTCTAGAGGTGAGACCCGTACCTGAGCAGTATTCTAGAGGTGAGACCTGTACCTGAGCAGTATTCTAGAGGTGAGACCCGTACCTGAGCAGTACTCTAGAGGTGAGACCCGTACCTGAGCAGTATTCTAGAGGTGAGACCCGTACCTGAGCAGTATTCTAGAGGTGAGACCCGTACCTGAGCAGTACTCTAGAGGTGAGACCCGTACCTGAGCAGTATTCTAGAGGTGAGACCTGTACCTGAGCAGTACTCTAGAGGTGAGACCTGTACCTGAGCAGTATTCTACAGGTGAGACCCGTACCTGAGCAGTATTCTAGAGGTGAGACCTGTACCTGAGCAGTATTCTAGAGGTAAGACCCGTACCTGAGCAGTACTTTAGAGGTGAGACCTGTACCTGAGCAGTATTCTACAGGTGAGACCCGTACCTGAGCAGTACTCTTGAGGTGAGACCTGTGAGCAGTATTCTAGAGGTGAGACCCGTACCTGAGCAGTACTCTTGAGGTGAGACCTGTGAGCAGTACTCTAGAGGTGAGACCTGTACCTGAGCAGTATTCTAGAGGTGAGACCTGTACCTGAGCAGTACTCTAGAGGTGAGACCTGTACCTGAGCAGTATTCTAGAGGTGAGACCTGTACCTGGGTCCCTTTGGGTAAACGGGTATGATGTGTTCTCAGACCCGGGTGCTGGTGACTCACGGCCTGGGCTTCCTGTCCAGAGCAGACCTGATCCTGGTAATGGTGGAGGGTCAGATCTCAGAGATGGGCTCCTACATGGAGCTGATGGACAGGAAGGGAGCCTTCGCCAAGTTCATCCACACCTTCAATGGAAACCAGCGCAGAGAAGGCTCCGCCCCCAGAGACAGAGAAGGCTCCGCCCCCAGAGACAAGAGCAAGTCACGTGTTTTCAGTTCAAACACCGACTGTCTTTGAACTCACCACAAGAATAACACATATTTCTCTTTCCTGTGTGCGTGTGCGTGTGTGTGTGTGTGTGTGTGTGTGTGTGTGTGTGTGTGTGTGTGTGTGTGTGTGTGTGTGTGTGTGTGTGTGTGTGTGTGTGTGTGTGTGTAGGCAACAGGAAGTCGGTCTCTCGTTTGTCTGATTTCTCCATCGATCTTTCTCAGGAGCAACTCATCAGGTACAGAAACCCTTCATGTGTTATAATGACTTCTTCTGTGTTTATGTGTTTGTTTATGTGTTTGTTTATGTGTGTGTGTGTGTGTGTGTGTGTTCCAGTTGTGATTTGAGCAGTGCCAGTGTTCAGATGATGGCTGTTATTGATGGGGATTTGGACGCTGAGGATGCTGGGAAACTAACGGAGGTTGACAAGGCTCAAACAGGACGGGTTGGTCTTCCTCTTCATCAACTCTTCATCTTGTATTATTGATCACATTGAGGCAGTTACAGCAGCAGCACCTTGGTGTATTTACAGAACTACTGTAGTGAATGAATGAGTTCTCGTTGTGTCGTCAGGTGAAGCTGCAGACGTACAGAGAGTACTTCAGGACTGTCGGCCTGACCTTCATCATGACCATCGTCTTCCTCTGTGCCTTCCAGCAGGCCGCCTCGTTGGCCTACAGTTATTGGCTGAGCCTGTGGGCCGATGAGCAGCCGGTCAACGGCACACAGAGCGACCACGATCTGAAGCTGAGCGTGTTCGCCGCTCTGGGCTTCACTCAGGGTGGGTCAAAGGTCAAAAGTTAAAGGTTAAAGGTCACCTCACATGAACAAGACTCACGGGTCATTGTCACTACGTTCACTACAGCCGTCAGTCTGAGATTTAAAGGCTGACCACCAGGGGGTGACTCCTCTGGTTGTATAGAAGTCTATGTTTCATGTCTTAAAGCTGCATTCTCTCTCCTGACCACCAGGGGGTGACTCCTCTGGTTGTATAGAAGTCTTCATGTGTTAAAGCTGCATTCTCTCGTTTCAGGGATGGCAATGTTTGGCACGACGCTCGCCGTCGCTCTGGGCGGCATCGTGGCGTCCCGCCGCCTCCACGCTGACCTCCTGCACAGCGTGATGCACTCGCCCATGTCCTTCTTTGAGGCGACGCCCAGCGGGAACCTCCTGAACCGGTTCTCCAAAGAGATCGACGCCATCGACTGCATGATCCCCGACGGGCTGAAGATGATGCTGGCCTACCTGTTCAAGCTGCTGGAGGTCTGCATCATCCTGCTGCTGGCCACGCCCCTCACCGGGCTGGTGCTCCTCCCCCTCACCTGCGTCTACGTCTTCATTCAGGTAAACGGTGCGTTAGAACGAGGACAAGGTTCCCTCCGGAGCTCCCGGTAGTAACGGTTCCTCTCTGTGGTTCCGGCTCAGAGCTTCTACGTGGCGTCGTCGTGTCAGCTGCGCCGCCTGGAGGCCGTGAGCCGCTCACCGATCTACAGCCACTTCAGCGAGACGGTTCAGGGCGCCAGCGTCATCCGGGCCTTCGGCGAGCAGCGCCGCTTCGTCCTTGAGGCCGACCGGCGCATCGACCGCAACCAGGAAGCCTACTTCCCTCGCTTCGTCGCCACCAGGTTCACGGACGTGTTTTAACTGCAGAGTTTGAGTATTTTACTCTTCAGTGCTTGCGCTGGTGCTTTCTGTATTTACTTACCGGGATTCTATTGTGTTGTATCACACCTGTGGCATTTCTACAGGTGGCTGGCGGTGAATCTGGAGTTTCTGGGCAACCTGCTTGTTTTGGCTGCGGCCGTCCTGGCGGTTCGCGGTCGGCATGAGCTCAGCCCCGGCATCGTGGGACTGGCGGTGACTCACTCCCTCCAGGTTCAGAGCTCTTTGGTTCTTCTACACCAGGAGAGGAGTTTCCATGTTTCCACAAAGAACTAGTGAACAGGAGCGAACCGCTCCAATGTTTCAGACGCTGACGGTTCTTGTGTGTCTGCAGGTGACCGGGATCCTGAGCTGGATCGTCCGTTCCTGGACTGACGTGGAGAACAACATCGTGTCGGTGGAGCGAGTCAAAGAGTACGACGGCACCGTCAAAGAGGTCGGCCGCTCTGTCCGGAAACACGTAGGAACGACTTCTGTTTAGCGCCCATCCCCTGATTGTGCCCCCCATCACCCCCCACCAGGCGCCGTGGACCCAGGAGGACAGCAGGCTGCCGGCAGCTTGGCCGGCGACCGGAAACCTCCAGTTTGAAGACTACGGGCTGCAGTACCGGAAAGGCCTGGACTGGGCTTTAAACGACATCTGCATCCAAATCCAGGACAAAGAAAAGGTCTGAGGCCAGAACCATGTACTAGTACCTCCAAAGGGACCGAGTACCAGCAGTACTTCAGTCATACCGGCCGTGTGTCCCGGTGGACACCTGGAGTCACGACGAGTAACTGATCAACACTTTGCAGGTGGGGATCGTTGGGCGGACCGGAGCCGGGAAGTCGTCTCTGGCTTTGGGGATCTTCAGGATTCTGGAAGCAGCAAAAGGACGAATCTTCATCGATGGAGTCGACATCGCGGAGATCGGCCTCCATGACCTCCGGTCCCGAATCACTATTATCCCTCAGGTACAAGGACAAGTACTGGAGGACACAGAAAATACTGCTCTACAAGTACTGGAGTACAAATACAGCAGTACAAATACTGCATTGACGCATGGATGGATCAACAGCTGATAATGATGGACAGGTGGACAGGTGGACAGGTGGATCCAGGTAGATCCAGGTAGATCCAGGTCTCGTTTCACAGTAAAAGGCTTGACATGACCTCTGACCTTTCGTTCCAGGACCCTGTGCTGTTTTCTGGTTCTCTGAGGATGAACCTGGACCCGTTTGATACCTGTTCAGAGGAGGACCTGTGGAAAGCTCTGGAACTGGCTCACCTGAGCAGCTTCGTGTCCGCGCTGCCGCAGAAACTGAGCCATCAGTGCTGTGAAGGAGGAGAGAACCTCAGGTAGGTCCACCTGCAGCACACCTGGACCAGGTTTACCTGACCACCACAGACAGAACACAACACTGGGACCCTGTACCGCCTCCGGACCCGGCAGGCTCACGGATCTCTAGAGGTTGTGTTTGACAGGAGGTTGTGTGTTCTCTGCCCTCAGTCTGGGCCAGAGGCAGCTGCTGTGCTTGGCCAGAGCCCTGCTGAGGAAGACCAGGATCCTGGTGCTGGATGAAGCCACAGCAGCTGTGGACCTGAAGACAGACCAGCTGATCCAGTCCACCATCCGGACCCAGTTTAAAGACTGCACGGTCCTGACCATCGCACACCGCCTCAACACCATCATGGACTACAGCAGGTCCTCCTCTCTGTCCAATCATCAAGATCTCTCTGTCTGTCTCTCTCTATCTCTCTCTGTCTCTCTCTCTGACTGCCTGTCTGTCTGTCCTCAGGGTGGTCGTGATGGACCGGGGTCGAGTAGCAGAGATGGATTCTCCGTCTCAGCTCCTCCGTCTTCAGGGTTCCTTCTATCAGATGTGTGTTGAAGCTGGTCTGGTTTGAAAATCAGAGACATCTTCTTTAGTCTGAGTCTTACTGTGTGTTTAGTCTGAGTCTTCCTCTGTGTGTTTAGTCTGAGTCTTCCTCTGTGTGTTTAGTGAGTCTTCCTCTGTGTGTTTAGTCTGAGTCTTCCTCTGTG
>NC_136600.1:27625008-27697508 GCF_910589615.1 Taurulus bubalis
CCACACCTACTTCCTGTTTTCACCTACTTCATGTTTTCACACCTACTTCCTGTTTTCATCTACTTCCTGTCCACACCTACTTCCTGTTTTCACTTATGTCCTGTATACACATACTTCCTGTTTTTACCTACTTCCTGTTTTCACTTATGTCCTGTATACACATACTTCCTGTTTTTACCTACTTCCTGTCTACACCACTTCCTGTCTACACCTAATTCCTGTCTACAGCTACTTCCTGTCTTCACCTATGTCCTGTTTTCACACCTACTTCCTGTTTTCACACCTACTTCCTGTTTTCACCGACGTCTTGTCCACACCTACTTCCTGTTTTCACACCTACTTCCTGTTTTCACCTACTTCCTGTTTTCCCCTGCGTCCTGTCCACACCTACTTCCTGTTTTCACCTACTTCATGTTTTCACACCTACTTCCTGTTTTCATCTACTTCCTGTCCACACCTACTTCCTGTTTTCACCTGCGTCCTGTCCACACCTACTTCCTGTTTTCACCTGCGTCCTGTCCACACCTACTTCCTGTTTCCACCTACTTCTTGTCCACACCTATTTCCTGTTTCCACCTACTTCTTGTCCACACCTACTTCCTGTTTCCACCTACTTCTTGTCCACACCTACTTCCTGTTTTCCCCTGCATCCTGTCCACACCTACTTCCTGTTTCCACCTACTTCCTGTTTTCACCTGCATCCTGTCCACACCTACTTCCTGTTTTCCCCTGCGTCCTGTCCACACCTACTTCCTGTTTTCACCTACTTCATGTTTTCACACCTACTTCCTGTTTTCATCTACTTCCTGTCCACACCTACTTCCTGTTTTCACTTATGTCCTGTATACACATACTTCCTGTTTTTTCCTACTTCCTGCCTACACCACTTCCCGTCTACACCTAATTCCTGTCTACAGCTACTTCCTGTCTTCACCTACGTCCTGTTTAAACACCTACTTCCTGTTTTCACCGACGTCCTGTCCACACCTACTTCCTGTTTTCACAACTACTTCCTGTTTTCACCTACTTGCTGTCTTCACCTAGTTCCTGTCTACACCTAATTCCTGTCTACAGCTACTTCCTGTCTTCACCTACATCCTGTTTTCACACCTACTTCCTGTTTTCACCTACGTCCTGTCCACACCTGCTTCCTGTTTTCACCTACTTCCTGTCTACACCTACTTCATGTTTTCACACCTACTTCCTGTTTTCATCTACTTCCTGTCCACACCTACTTCCTGTTTTCACTTATGTCCTGTATACACATACTTCCTGTTTTTTCCTACTTCCTGCCTACACCACTTCCCGTCTACACCTAATTCCTGTCTACAGCTACTTCCTGTCTTCACCTACGTCCTGTTTAAACACCTACTTCCTGTTTTCACCGACGTCCTGTCCACACCTACTTCCTGTTTTCACAACTACTTCCTGTTTTCACCTACTTGCTGTCTTCACCTAGTTCCTGTCTACACCTAATTCCTGTCTACAGCTACTTCCTGTCTTCACCTACATCCTGTTTTCACACCTACTTCCTGTTTTCACCTACGTCCTGTCCACACCTGCTTCCTGTTTTCACCTACTTCCTGTCTACACCTACTTCCTGTTTTCACACCTACTTCCTGTTTTCACCTACGTCCTGTCCACACCTACAGTACGTCCTGTCTACAGCTACTTCCTTAGTACACACCTACGTCCTGTTTACACCTACGGCCTGTCTACACTTACTTCCTGTTTACACCTACTTCCTGTCTACAGCTACTTCCTGTCTACAGTAGCTACTATACTATAGCTACTAAACTATAGCTACTATACATGAATTCCATCGCCCCCTCGGACCAGGGGCGATGGTGGGGGATATTGAACTGGTGGGGGGGATGTCTAACTGGTGGGGGGGGATGTTGAACTGGTGGGGGGGATATTGAACTGGTGGTGGGGGAATGTTGAACTGGTGGGGGGGATGTTTAACTGGTGGGGGGGATGTTTAACTGGTGGGGGGGATGTTTAAATGGTGAGGGGGATGTTTAACTGGTGGGGGGGGGATGTTTAACTGGTGAGGGGGATGTTTAACTGGTGGGGGGGATGTTTAACTGGTGAGGGGGATGTTTAACTGGTGAGGGGGATGTTTAACTGGTGGGGGGGATGTTTAACTGGTGAGGGGGATGTTTAACTGGTGGGGGGGATGTTGAACTGGTGGGGGGATGAACTGGTGGGGGGGATGTTTAACTGGTGAGGGGGGATGTTTAACTGGTGGGGGGGATGTTGAACTGGTGGGGGGATGTTGAACTGGTGGGGGGGATGTTTAACTGGTGAGGGGGGATGTTTAACTGGTGAGGGGGATGTTTAACTGGTGGAGGGGATGTTCAACTGGTGGGGGGGTGTTGAACTGGTGGGGGGGATGTTTAACTGGTGAGGGGGGATGCTTAACTCCCCGTCTCCCAATAAGAGGCTTTTCCGTAGCAGACGGGGTGGGCGGGCTCACAGCAGTCCTTGTCACTCCAGCCGAAGACCTCGTTCTTGTCCAGACGCACGGCGGCACACTGGCCCTCGTTCACCGAGCCGGGCTCCCCGTCCTCCCAGTCGGTGTCATTGACGGGAGCCTTGTTCAGCCAGTACCACTCCCCAGACTGGGAGCTGCGCCGCATGCCGATCCACAGCTCGTGCAGGCTGTCGTTCTGGGCCCGGAGGATTTCCCTGTAGATTTGCCTCTGGTGCTGGGCCTCGGGGAAGCTGACCAGCTCCAGCTGCTGATCTCTGCAGTACTTCACTGATTCTCGCCAGCCGACTGCCACTTCTCCAATCTTTACGACCTCCGGAGACAAGACGCAGCCCCTGAAATCTGTTGTGGAGTTCAGACGAAACACAACAGAGACAAACTGGAATGAGAAGGCCCGTTCGTTCAGTTCTAGTTGCATATATATATATATATATATATATACATACATATATATATATATATATATATATATATATATATATATATATACATACATATATATATATATATATATATATATATATATATATATATATATATATATATGTATATGCAACTAGAACTGATGAAGATGCAGTGTGATGATTCTCTTCAGCTTCTCTCCCTTCCCAACTTCCTTTCTGACTTACATATATATATATTCTTTTTTATTTCTTTATTTATATATATATAGTAGTATATAGTATAGTATTATATATATATATATATATATATATATATATATATATATATATATATATTCTTTTTTATATATATTTTTTAAGAATGTATATATATATATATATATATATATATATATATATATATATATAAATAAATAAAAACTTTTAAAAAACACCGGCTGTGGATGCTATCAGAGTGTTATGCTATCGTTAGCAGTGTTATGCTATCGTTAGCAACATTATGCTACCGTTAGCAGTGTTATGCTATCGTTAGCAGTGCTATGCTATCGTTAGCCGCTCTATCCTGATGTTTATTGGCTGTGGGGTTTACGCCCCAGCAACTCCAGCAACTCAGCAACTCTAGCAACTCCAGTCCAAAGCTTGGTGACAGGCACTCGCTAGGTTTACTGCTAAGAAGCTAAAAAGCTTCGAGGTGAAACACGTTGGAGTCTCAAAGTGGACACGCCCCTTAGTTGCAGGAGTGTGTCACGGCTCGGTAAACCTCAGCTTGAAGCTGGAGGTCGGACTGTAAATGTGCGGCTCATACCTGGGCTTGTACTGATGATGGCGGCTGGGTTCCCAAACCAAGAACTGTTGTTTCTTCCCATGAAATAGACGCCCATTTTGGAGGAGGCGTGCCAGACGACGCTCTTGCCCGACTCCAGATCAACAGTTGTGGAGACATAATCGGTCCCTTTCAGATCCTGCCATGTGTCATATGCCACCAAACGACTTCCAACATGAAGCCCATCCCTGAAGTCCTTGTGCACCACAACATAAACAGAGTTATTCGTGTCGTGGATGCTGTGAACCACATAGCAGGCAGCAAAGTCCGTCTCCGGGATCAGCGGCAGGAGGAGGCCCGGACGGTAGAAGAGGGCGGTGCTGGCTGTCTCCACCAGCGGAGAGTCTGGGTCGAAGTCCTCTATCCTGGTGCCTGCTTCCTCTGACACAAGTACCCACCCTTCGGCCAGAGCCGGTGGGATGTAGAACTTCTGCGTCTCTTCTTTGGCTGGCGGCAGCGCGGCGTACAGCTGCCCACAGGTGCAGACGCCCTGGACAGCGCAAGGGTGACCAAAGAGAACTGCCACCGGCAAGCTGGCTGTCACAGATCGGATGTTATTTACTTCTTTCAACCAGATTCGTTTCATCTGGTTGGATTCAAGTGAAAATGTCTTCTCCTCTGTACCTTTCACAGTTACAGAGTTCTGTTCATTTTCCCCATTGACGATGAGAAGTCTGAATGGAGCTCTCTCGGTTACCTCTGACGTGGCATTGTCTGCAGGGAAAGTGGTTCCCAGGATCTTGGGTACCGGCGGGATGAGGTACTCTGTGGCCAGTTGGTTGGTGGGTAGAACCAGAGCCGTCTGCATGCTGCTTAGTTTCAGGTTGATGGCGTGGACCGTGATGGGCTTATTGCTCTCAATATGGACAACTTTGTCAGAAAAGCCTTTTATGTCATATGTCTGACGTGTTTCCATTGTTCCACGTAGTGTGTAGTTCTGGGACTCTCCTTCACTCAGATCCATTGTTGAGGAGGCGGTAGGGGAGCCGGTAGAGGAGACGGTAGGGGAGTCGGCATAAGAGGAGCCGGTATAATATTTAATGTCGACCTGAGTGTCATCATACAAGGCCGTGACCTGGACCATATTCTGGGGCAGAACCGGGTGATAGTAGGCGATGTTCTCCGGGAAAGCAACAAGGAAGTTCAGGCCGGTGCTTTCAGGTGGAGCGGCTGTGGATCAGACAAACAAATACATGCAAACAGTGAAGCTCCTTTGCATCGGTCAGCAGGTCATGCAGGAAGGATCCGCCTCCTGGCCACCGGCTCAGGGATCAAAAGCAATACCCAGTACTTCCTGTTAGCACTGCTCATCCTTTAAGTGATCAATAGCAATACCCAGTACTTCCTGTTGACACTGCCCATCTGTAGTTTCTATGAATCCACTAAATGAACTCATTATCCTCATGATGATGAACATGAACGTACAGACAAGCAGGCAGTAAATACTCTGTAAAGTACTAATGCCACACAGTGAAATACTCTGTAAAGTACTAATACCACACAGTGAAATACTCTGTAAAGTACTAATGCCACACAGTGAAATACTCTGTAAAGTACTAATGCCACACAGTGAAATACTCTATAAAGTACTAATGCCACGCCTTGAAAATACTCTGTAAAGTACTACTGCCACACAGTGAAATACTCTGTAAAGTACTAATGACACAGTGAAATACTCTGTAAAGTACTAATGACACACAGTGAAATACTCTGTAAAGTACTAATGCCACACAGTGAAATACTCTGTAAAGTACTAATACCACACAGTGAAATACTCTGTAAAGTACTAATGCCACACAGTGAAATACTCTGTAAAGTACTAATGACACACAGTGAAATACTCTGTAAAGTACTAATGCCACACAGTGAAATACTCTATAAAGTACTAATGCCACGCCTTGAAAATACTCTGTAAAGTACTAATGCCACACCTTGAAAATACTCTGTAAAGTACTAATGACACACAGTGAAATACTCTGTAAAGTACTAATGACACACAGTGAAATACTCTGTAAAGTACTAATGACACACAGTGAAATACTCTGTAAAGTACTAATGCCACACAGTGAAATACTCTGTAAAGTACTAATGCCACACAGTGAAATACTCTGTAAAGTACTAACACAGTGAAAATACTCTGTAAAGTACTAATGCCACACAGTGAAATACTCTGTAAAGTACTAATGCCACACAGTGAAATACTCTGTAAAGTACTAATGCCACACAGTGAAATACTCTGTAAAGTACTAATGACACACAGTGAAATACTCTGTAAAGTACTAATGACACACAGTGAAATACTCTGTAAAGTACTAATGACACAGAGTGAAATACTCTGTAAAGTACTAATGCCACACAGTGAAATACTCTGTAAAGTACTAATGCCACACAGTGAAATACTCTGTAAAGTACTAATGCCACACAGTGAAATACTCTGTAAAGTACTAATGCCACACAGTGAAATACTCTGTAAAGTACTAATGCCACACAGTCAAATACTCTGTAAAGTACTAATGACACACAGTGAAATACTCTGTAAAGTACTAATGCCACACAGTGAAATACTCTGTAAAGTACTAATGCCACACAGTGAAATACTCTGTAAAGTACTAATGCCACACAGTGAAATACTCTGTAAAGTACTAACACAGTGAAATACTCTGTAAAGTACTAATGCCACACAGTGAAATACTCTGTAAAGTACTAACACAGTGAAAATACTCTGTAAAGTACTAACACAGTGAAATACTCTGTAAAGTACTAATGACACACAGTGAAATACTCTGTAAAGTACTAATGCCACACAGTGAAATACTCTGTAAAGTACTAATACCACACAGTGAAATACTCTGTAAAGTACTAATGCCACACAGTCAAATACTCTGTAAAGTACTAATGACACACTGTGAAATACTCTGTAAAGTACTAATGCCACACAGTGAAATACTCTGTAAAGTACTAATACCACACAGTGAAATACTCTGTAAAGTACTAATGCCACACAGTCAAATACTCTGTAAAGTACTAATGACACACTGTGAAATACTCTGTAAAGTACTAATGCCACACAGTGAAATACTCTGTAAAGTACTAATGCCACACAGTGAAATACTCTGTAAAGTACTAACACAGTGAAATACTCTGTAAAGTACTAATGCCACACAGTGAAATACTCTGTAAAGTACTAACACAGTGAAAATACTCTGTAAAGTACTAACACAGTGAAATACTCTGTAAAGTACTAATGACACACAGTGAAATACTCTGTAAAGTACTAATGCCACACAGTGAAATACTCTGTAAAGTACTAATACCACACAGTGAAATACTCTGTAAAGTACTAATGCCACACAGTGAAATACTCTGTAAAGTACTAACACAGTGAAAAAACTCTGTAAAGTACTAATGCCACACAGTGAAAATACTCTGTAAAGTACTAACACAGTGAAAAAACTCTGTAAAGTACTAACACAGTGAAAATACTCTGTTACAGTAAGGTACTGTTAATGTTTAATGTTCATGTTAATCTTAATATTTATGTTAATATTAATGTATAATGTTCATGTTTAATATTTATGTTAATATGAATGTATAAATGTTCATTGTAATATTAATGTTCATATTCATGTTAATATTAATGTTTATGTTATTGTTCATGTTCATGTTCATGTTTAATGTTAATATTAATATTAATGTTCATGTTACCAGAGTTCTCTGCAGCCAGCAGCAGGAGCAGCAGCACAGGACCCATACTGAGAGCAGAACCTGCAGGAACACGTTCTGCCAGTCTGAGAGCAGAACATTAATAAAGGAACATTAATAAAGGAACATTAATAAAGTAACAACGATAAAGTAACAATAATAAAGCAACATTAATAAAGTAACAATAATAAAGTAACATTAATAAAGTAACAACGATAAAGTAACAATAATAAAGTAACATTAATAAAGTAATAATAATAAAGTAACATTAATAAAGTAACAATAATAAAGTAACATTAATAAAGTAACATTAATAAAGTAACAACGATAAAGTAACAATAATAAAGTAACATTAATAAAGTAATAATAATAAAGTAACATTAATAAAGTAACAACAATAAAGTAACAATAATAAAGTAACATTAATAAAGTAACATTAATAAAGTAACATTAATAAAGTAACAATAATAAAGTAACATTAATAAAGTAACATTAATAAAGTAACAATAATAAAGTCATAATAATAAAGTAACATTAATAAAGTAACATTAATAAAGTAACATTAATAAAGGAACAATAATAAAGGAACATTAATAAAGTAACATTAATAAAGTAACAATAATAAAGTAACATTAATAAAGTAACAATAATAAAGTCATAATAATAAAGTAACAATAATAAAGTAACATTAATAAAGTAACAATAATAAAGTAACATTAATAAAGTAACAATAATAAAGTAACATTAATAAAGTAACAACGATAAAGTAACAATAATAAAGCAACATTAATAAAGTAACAACGATAAAGTAACAATAATAAAGTAACATTAATAAAGTAACAATAATAAAGCAACATTAATAAAGTAACAATAATAAAGTAACATTAATAAAGTAACAACGATAAAGTAACAATAATAAAGTAACATTAATAAAGTAACAATAATAAAGTAACATTAATAAAGTAACAATAATAAAGTAACATTAATAAAGTAACAATAATAAAGTAACAATAATAAAGTAACATTAAAAAAGTAACAATAATAAAGTAACATTAATAAAGGAACATTAATAAAGTAACAACGATAAAGTAACAATAATAAAGTAACATTAATAAAGTAACATTAATAAAGTAACATTAATAAAGTAACAACAATAAAGGAACATTAATAAAGGAACATTAATAAAGGAACATTAATAAAGTAACAACGATAAAGCAACAATAATAAAGTAACATTAATAAAGTAACATTAATAAAGGAACATTAATAAAGTAACAACGATAAAGTAACAATAATAAAGCAACATTAATAAAGTAACAATAATAAAGTAACAATAATAAAGTAACATTAATAAAGTAACATTAATAAAGTAACAATAATAAAGTAACATTAATAAAGTAACAATAATAAAGTAACATTAATAAAGTAACATTAATAAAGGAACATTAATAAAGTAACAACGATAAAGCAACAATAATAAAGTAACATTAATAAAGTAACATTAATAAAGTAACAATAATAAAGTAACATTAATAAAGTAACATTAATAAAGGAACATTAATAAAGTAACAACGATAAAGTAACAATAATAAAGTAACATTAATAAAGTAACATTAATAAAGTAACAATAATAAAGTAACATTAATAAAGTAACATTAATAAAGTAACATTAATAAAGTAACAACAATAAAGTAACAATAATAAAGTAACAATAATAAAGTAACAATAATAAAGTAATAATAATAAAGCAACAACGATAAAGTAACAATAATAAAGTAACATTAATAAAGTAACAATAATAAAGCAACATTAATAAAGTAACAACAATAAAGTAACAATAATAAAGTAACATTAATAAAGTAACATTAATAAAGTAACAATAATAAAGGAACATAAATAAAGTAACAACAATAAAGTAACAATAATAAAGTAACATTAATAAAGTAATAATAATAAAGTAACAATAATAAAGCAACATTAATAAAGTAACATTATAAAGTAATAATAATAAAGTAACATTAATAAAGTAATAATAATAAAGTAACATTAATAAAGTAATAACAATAAAGTAACAATAATAAAGTAACATTAATAAAGTAACATTATAAAGGAATAATAATAAAGTAACATTAATAAAGTAACATTAATAAAGTAATAATAATAAAGTAACAATAATAAAGTAACAATAATAAAGTAACATTAATAAAGTAATAATAATAAAGTAACAATAATAAAGTAACAATAATAAAGTAACATTAATAAAGTAACAATAATAAAGTAACATTAATAAAGGAACATTAATAAAGGAACATTAATAAAGTAACAATAATAAAGTAACAATAATAAAGTAACATTAATGAAGTAATAATAATAAAGTAACAATAATAAAGTAACATTAATAAAGTAACAATAATAAAGTAACATTTATAAAGGAACATTAATAAAGTAACATTAATAAAGGAACATTAATAAAGTAACATTAATAAAGGAACAATAATAAAGGAACATTAATAAAGTAACAATAATAAAGTCATAATAATAAAGTAACATTAATGAAGTAACATTAATAAAGTAACATTAATAAAGTAACATTAATAAAGGAACATTAATAAAGTAACATTAATAAAGTAACACTAATAAAGTAATAATAATAAAGTAACATTAATAAAGTAACATTAATAAAGTAATAATAATAAAGTAACATTAATAAAGTAACATTAATAAAGTAACAACAATAAAGTAACAATAATAAAGTAACATTAATAAAGTAACAATAATAAAGTAACATTAATAAAGTAACATTAATAAAGTAATAATAATAAAGCAACATTAATAAAGTAACATTAATAAAGTCATAATAATAAAGTAACATTAATAAAGTAACATTAATAAAGGAACATTAATAAAGGAACATTAATAAAGTAACATTAATAAAGTAACAATAATAAAGTAACAATAATAAAGTAACAATAATAAAGGAACATAAATAAAGTAACAATAATAAAGTAACAATAATAAAGTAACATTAATAAAGGAACATTAATAAAGTAATAACAATAAAGTAACAATAACAAAGTAACATTAATAAAGTAACATTAATAAAGTAACAATAATAAAGTAACATTAATAAAGTAACAATAATAAAGGAACATTAATAAAGTAACATTAATAAAGTAACATTAATAAAGGAACATTAATAAAGTAACATTAATAAAGTAACAATAATAAAGTAACAATAATAAAGTAACATTAATAAAGGAACATTAATAAAGTAACAATAATAAAGTAACATTAATAAAGTAACAATAATAAAGTAACATTAATAAAGGAACATTAATAAAGTAACATTAATAAAGGAACATTAATAAAGGAACATTAATAAAGTAACAATAATAAAGTAACAATAATAAAGTAACATTAATGAAGTAATAATAATAAAGTAACAATAATAAAGTAACATTAATAAAGAAACAATAATAAAGTAACATTTATAAAGGAACATTAATAAAGTAACATTAATAAAGGAACATTAATAAAGTAACATTAATAAAGGAACAATAATAAAGGAACATTAATAAAGTAACAATAATAAAGTCATAATAATAAAGTAACATTAATGAAGTAACATTAATAAAGTAACATTAATAAAGTAACATTAATAAAGGAACATTAATAAAGTAACATTAATAAAGTAACATTAATAAAGTAATAATAATAAAGTAACATTAATAAAGTAACATTAATAAAGTAATAATAATAAAGTAACATTAATAAAGTAACATTAATAAAGTAACAACAATAAAGTAACAATAATAAAGTAACATTAATAAAGTAACAATAATAAAGTAACATTAATAAAGTAACATTAATAAAGTAATAATAATAAAGCAACACTAATAAAGTAACATTAATAAAGTCATAATAATAAAGTAACATTAATAAAGTAACATTAATAAAGGAACATTAATAAAGGAACATTAATAAAGTAACATTAATAAAGTAACAATAATAAAGTAACAATAATAAAGTAACAATAATAAAGGAACATAAATAAAGTAACAATAATAAAGTAACATTAATAAAGTAACATTAATAAAGGAACATTAATAAAGGAACATTAATAAAGTAACATTAATAAAGTAACAATAATAAAGTAACAATAATAAAGTAACAATAATAAAGGAACATAAATAAAGTAACAATAATAAAGTAACAATAATAAAGTAACATTAATAAAGCAACAATAATAAAGTAACAATAATAAAGTAACATTAATAAAGGAACATTAATAAAGTAATAACAATAAAGTAACAATAATAAAGTAACATTAATAAAGTAACATTAATAAGGTAACAATAATAAAGGAACATTAATAAAGTAACATTAATAAAGTAACAATAATAAAGTAACAATAATAAAGGAACATTAATAAAGGAACATTAATAAAGTAACAATAATAAAGTAACAATAATAAAGTAACAATAATAAAGGAACATAAATAAAGTAACAATAATAAAGTAACAATAATAAAGGAACATTAATAAAGTAATAACAATAAAGTAACAATAATAAAGTAACATTAATAAAGTAACATTAATAAAGTAACAATAATAAAGTAACATTAAAAAAGTAACAATAATAAAGGAACATTAATAAAGTAACATTAATAAAGTAACAATAATAAAGGAACATTAATAAAGTAACATTAATAAAGTAACAATAATAAAGCAACATTAATAAAGGAACATTAATAAAGTAACATTAATAAAGTAACAATAATAAAGTAACAATAATAAAGTAACATTAATAAAGTAACATTAATAAAGCAACAATATTAAAGTAATAATAATAAAGTAACATTAATGAAGTAACATTAATAAAGTAACAATAATAAAGTAACATTAATAAATTATCAATAATAAAGTAACATTAATAAAGTATCAATAATAAAGTAACATTAATAAATTATCAATAATAAAGTAACATTAATAAAGTAACAATAATAAAGTAACATTAATAAATTATCAATAATAAAGTAACATTAATTAAGTATCAATAATAGTCATAATTCAGGCTCACCTGTCGCTCCGTCAGCAGCATCTGAGTTTCTCTTCAGTCTGAAGCTCTGATTCATTTGTCAGTCAAACAAGATGTTTACATAAGAGGAAGAGGAGGAGGAGGAAGAGGACGAGGAAAAGAGGGATGAGGGGGAAGAGGAGGAGGCCCTTTGTTACACATGTTCTATGTTCTGTGTCATTGAAGCCCTTTGTTACACATGTTCTATGTTCTCCGTGTCATTGAAGCCCTTTGTTACACATGTTCTATGTTCTGTGTCATTGAATCCCTTTGTTACACATGTTCTATGTTCTCCGTGTCATTGAAGCCCTTTGTTACACATGTTCTATGTTCTGTGTCATTGAAGCCCTTTGTTACACATGTTCTATGTTCTCCGTGTCATTGAAGCCCTTTGTTACACATGTTCTATGTTCTCCGTGTCATTGAAGCCCTTTGTTACACATGTTCTATGTTCTCCGTGTCATTGAAGCCCTTTGTTACACATGTTCTATGTTCTCCGTGTCATTGAAGCCCTTTGTTACACATGTTCTATGTTCTGTGTGTCATTGAAGCCCTTTGTTACACATGTTCTATGTTCTCTGTGTCATTGAAGCCCTTTGTTACACATGTTCTATGTTCTCCGTGTCATTGAATCCCTTTGTTACACATGTTCTATGTTCTCCGTGTCATTGAATCCCTTTGTTACACATGTTCTCCGTGTTCTCCGTGTCATTGAATCCCTTTGTTACACATGTTCTCCGTGTTCTCCGTGTCATTGAATCCCTTTGTTACACATGTTCTCCGTGTTCTCCGTGTCATTGAATCCCTTTGTTACACATGTTCTCCGTGTTCTCCGTGTCATTGAAGCCCTTTGTTACACATGTTCTATGTTCTCCGTGTCATTGAAGCCCTTTGTTACACATGTTCTATGTTCTCCGTGTCATTGAAGCCCTTTGTTACACATGTTCTATGTTCTCTGTGTCATTGAAGCCCTTTGTTACACATGTTCTATGTTCTGTGTCATTGAAGCCCTTTGTTACACATGTTCTATGTTCTCTGTGTCATTGAAGCCCTTTGTTACACATGTTCTATGTTCTGTGTCATTGAATCCCTTTGTTACACATGTTCTATGTTCTCCGTGTCATTGAAGCCCTTTGTTACACATGTTCTATGTTCTCCGTGTCATTGAAGCCCTTTGTTACACATGTTCTATGTTCTGTGTGTCATTGAAGCCCTTTGTTACACATGTTCTATGTTCTCCGTGTCATTGAATCCCTTTGTTACACATGTTCTATGTTCTCCGTGTCATTGAATCCCTTTGTTACACATGTTCTCCGTGTTCTCCGTGTCATTGAATCCCTTTGTTACACATGTTCTATGTTCTCTGTGTCATTGAAGCCCTTTGTTACACATGTTCTATGTTCTCCGTGTCATTGAAGCCCTTTGTTACACATGTTCTATGTTCTGTGTCATTGAAGCCCTTTGTTACACATGTTCTATGTTCTGTGTGTCATTGAAGCCCTTTGTTACACATGTTCTATGTTCTGTGTCATTGAAGCCCTTTGTTACACATGTTCTATGTTCTCTGTGTCATTGAATCCCTTTGTTACACATGTTCTATGTTCTGTGTCATTGAAGCCCTTTGTTACACATGTTCTATGTTCTCTGTGTCATTGAATCCCTTTGTTACACATGTTCTATGTTCTGTGTCATTGAAGCCCTTTGTTACACATGTTCTATGTTCTCTGTGTCATTGAATCCCTTTGTTACACATGTTCTATGTTCTGTGTCATTGAAGCCCTTTGTTACACATGTTCTATGTTCTCTGTGTCATTGAAGCCCTTTGTTACACATGTTCTATGTTCTCCGTGTCATTGAAGCCCTTTGTTACACATGTTCTATGTTCTGTGTCATTGAATCCCTTTGTTACACATGTTCTATGTTCTCCGTGTCATTGAAGCCCTTTGTTACACATGTTCTATGTTCTGTGTCATTGAAGCCCTTTGTTACACATGTTCTATGTTCTCCGTGTCATTGAAGCCCTTTGTTACACATGTTCTATGTTCTCCGTGTCATTGAAGCCCTTTGTTACACATGTTCTATGTTCTCCGTGTCATTGAAGCCCTTTGTTACACATGTTCTATGTTCTCCGTGTCATTGAAGCCCTTTGTTACACATGTTCTATGTTCTGTGTGTCATTGAAGCCCTTTGTTACACATGTTCTATGTTCTCTGTGTCATTGAAGCCCTTTGTTACACATGTTCTATGTTCTCCGTGTCATTGAATCCCTTTGTTACACATGTTCTATGTTCTCCGTGTCATTGAATCCCTTTGTTACACATGTTCTCCGTGTTCTCCGTGTCATTGAATCCCTTTGTTACACATGTTCTCCGTGTTCTCCGTGTCATTGAATCCCTTTGTTACACATGTTCTCCGTGTTCTCCGTGTCATTGAATCCCTTTGTTACACATGTTCTCCGTGTTCTCCGTGTCATTGAAGCCCTTTGTTACACATGTTCTATGTTCTCCGTGTCATTGAAGCCCTTTGTTACACATGTTCTATGTTCTCCGTGTCATTGAAGCCCTTTGTTACACATGTTCTATGTTCTCTGTGTCATTGAAGCCCTTTGTTACACATGTTCTATGTTCTGTGTCATTGAAGCCCTTTGTTACACATGTTCTATGTTCTCTGTGTCATTGAAGCCCTTTGTTACACATGTTCTATGTTCTGTGTCATTGAATCCCTTTGTTACACATGTTCTATGTTCTGTGTCATTGAAGCCCTTTGTTACACATGTTCTATGTTCTCCGTGTCATTGAAGCCCTTTGTTACACATGTTCTATGTTCTGTGTCATTGAAGCCCTTTGTTACACATGTTCTATGTTCTCCGTGTCATTGAAGCCCTTTGTTACACATGTTCTATGTTCTCCGTGTCATTGAAGCCCTTTGTTACACATGTTCTATGTTCTCCGTGTCATTGAAGCCCTTTGTTACACATGTTCTATGTTCTCCGTGTCATTGAAGCCCTTTGTTACACATGTTCTATGTTCTGTGTGTCATTGAAGCCCTTTGTTACACATGTTCTATGTTCTCCGTGTCATTGAATCCCTTTGTTACACATGTTCTCCGTGTTCTCCGTGTCATTGAATCCCTTTGTTACACATGTTCTCCGTGTTCTCCGTGTCATTGAATCCCTTTGTTACACATGTTCTCCGTGTTCTCCGTGTCATTGAATCCCTTTGTTACACATGTTCTCCGTGTTCTCCGTGTCATTGAATCCCTTTGTTACACATGTTCTCCGTGTTCTCCGTGTCATTGAAGCCCTTTGTTACACATGTTCTCCGTGTTCTCCGTGTCATTGAATCCCTTTGTTACACATGTTCTCCGTGTTCTCCGTGTCATTGAATCCCTTTGTTACACATGTTCTCCGTGTTCTCCGTGTCATTGAAGCCCTTTGTTACACATGTTCTATGTTCTCCGTGTCATTGAAGCCCTTTGTTACACATGTTCTATGTTCTGTGTCATTGAAGCCCTTTGTTACACATGTTCTATGTTCTGTGTCATTGAAGCCCTTTGTTACACATGTTCTATGTTCTCCGTGTCATTGAATCCCTTTGTTACACATGTTCTCCGTGTTCTCCGTGTCATTGAAGCCCTTTGTTACACATGTTCTATGTTCTGTGTCATTGAAGCCCTTTGTTACACATGTTCTATGTTCTGTGTCATTGAAGCCCTTTGTTACACATGTTCTATGTTCTGTGTCATTGAAGCCCTTTGTTACACATGTTCTCCGTGTCATTGAAGCCCTTTTTTGCACATGTTTTCTGTGTTCTCCGTGTAATTGAATCCCTTTGTTACACATGTTCTATGTTCTCTGTGTCATTGAAGCCCTTTGTTACACATGTTCTCCGTGTTCTCCGTGTCATTGAATCCCTTTGTTACACATGTTCTTCTGAGCAGAGTGTAACCTCCCTGCAGAAGTGCCTCTGAGATAAAACTGGTCCTTGTACAGCGCCGGGGGGTTTTCCTCCCAGAATGCACCGCTTCCTGTTCCCCTCCTCGTATGAATTGTTTTATTGTTCCCTCAGATCCGTTGAGGACCAATAAGAATCATTTGTGACTCGATTGTTTGGACAGAATTCCATCAGAATGTGATGTGAACCACTTCCTCCTGCAGAATGACCCGCCCTTTCAAAATAAAGCTCCTTCAGAATTCAACCAGGACAAATGCTCTCTCAAAGTTTATTCTGATATCAAGTAAAGCAAACTTCAGATACTTTGTGCAAGTAGAGTTTGCAGTAGTACACAGTAGAACACAGTAGTAATGGTAGTTCCCACGGAGAAAACACATCTCTAACAATCAGCTAAATGGTGATGAAGGAAACGACCGGGGAGATGAAGACGTGGACTTGTTCTCTGTCTGACTCTGATCAGAGAAACGGTCCAGGTTCAGTTTCAATGCGTCTAAAAGGAAGAAGACGTGTGCAAAGGTTTCCATAGTTTCATGTAGACGTTCACACACACCAGTCTTTACTGGGATGTACAGGACAATATAAACCAGTAGACCCACCATGAGCTGGACATTAATCCTTCAACAATACTAGAAAGAAGAAATAGAAATGATCCTTTATTTATCCCCTTGGAGAGGCTCTTCTCTGCATGGGGTGTGGGGTTCTACCCTGGGACGAGCAGCTGGGGGTTCGGCGTCTCAGGGACATGAGGCAGGTCAGCTATGGATTGAACCAGTGACCTTGTGGTTGCAGGATGAACACTCATCCCCCTGAGCTACAGAAGGTTCCTCTAGTTGAAGCCCTTTGTTACACATGTTCTACGTTCCTCTAGTTGCAGTAGCTACTTTTCTTCTGAAAGCTTAAGAAGTCATGATGAAGGTTTTGGACACATCTCCAGCACGTCTTGGGACCTGTTGCTCTTGACTCTTGACTTGTTGGACTAAACTTGTTGGTCTTGACTCTGGAGTTGTTGGACTAAACTTGTTGGTCTTGACTTGTTGGTCTTGACTCTGAACTTGTTGGTCTAAACTTGTTGGTCTTGACTTGTTGGTCTTGACTCTGGACTTGTTGGACTAAAGTTGTTGGTCTTGACTTGTTGGTCTTAACTCTGGACTTGTTGGTCTAAACTTGTTGGTCTTGACTCTGGACTTGTTGGTCTTGACTCGTTGGTCTTGACTCTGGACTTGTTGGTTTTGACTTGTTGGTCTGGACTCGGGACTTGTTGGACTAAACTTGTTGGTCTTGACTTGTTGGTCTTAACTCTGGACTTGTTGGACTAAACTTGTTGGTCTTGACTCTGGACTTGTTGGTCTTGACTCGTTGGTCTTGACTCTGGACTTGTTGGTTTTGACTTGTTGGTCTGGACTCTGGACTTGTTGGACTAAACTTGTTGGTTTTGACTTGTTGGTCTGGACTCTGGACTTGTTGGACTAAACTTGTTGGTCTGGACTCTGGACTCGTTGGTCTTGACTCTGGACTTGTTGGACTAAAGTTGTTGGTCTTGACTTGTTGGTCTTGACTCTAGACTTGTTGGTCTTGACTTGTTGGTCTGGACTCTGGACTTGTTGGACTAAACCTGTTGGTCTGGACTTGTTGGTCTGGACTCTGGACTTGTTGGACTAAACTTGTTGGTCTTGACTCTGGACTTGTTGGACTAAACTTGTTGGTCTTGACTTGTTGGTCTTGACTCTGGACTTGTTGGTTTTGACTTGTTGGTCTGGACTCTGGAGTTGTTGGACTAAACTTGTTGGTCTTGACTTGTTGGTCTTGACTCTGAACTTGTTGGTCTAAACTTGTTGGTCTTGACTTGTTGGTCTTGACTCTGGACTTGTTGGACTAAAGTTGTTGGTCTTGACTTGTTGGTCTTAACTCTGGACTTGTTGGTCTAAACTTGTTGGTCTTGACTCTGGACTTGTTGGTCTTGACTCATTGGTCTTGACTCTGGACTTGTTGGTTTTGACTTGTTGGTCTGGACTCGGGACTTGTTGGACTAAACTTGTTGGTCTTGACTTGTTGGTCTTAACTCTGGACTTGTTGGACTAAACTTGTTGGTCTTGACTCTGGACTTGTTGGTCTTGACTCGTTGGTCTTGACTCTGGACTTGTTGGTTTTGACTTGTTGGTCTGGACTCTGGACTTGTTGGACTAAACTTGTTGGTTTTGACTTGTTGGTCTGGACTCTGGACTTGTTGGACTAAACTTGTTGGTCTGGACTCTGGACTCGTTGGTCTTGACTCTGGACTTGTTGGACTAAAGTTGTTGGTCTTGACTTGTTGGTCTTGACTCTAGACTTGTTGGTCTTGACTTGTTGGTCTGGACTCTGGACTTGTTGGACTAAACCTGTTGGTCTGGACTTGTTGGTCTGGACTCTGGACTCTGGACTCGTTCGTCTTGACTCTGGACTTGTTGGACTAAACTTGTTGGTCTTGACTTGTTGGTCTTGACTTGTTGGTCTGGACTCTGGACTTGTTGGTCTTGACTTGTTGGTCTGGACTCTGGACTTGTTGGACTAAACTTGTTGGTCTTGACTTGTTGGTCTGGACTCTAGACTTGTTGGTCTTGACTTGTTGGTCTGGTATGGTCAGTATGTATTAATGTGATGAAACAGAAGAGGACATGTAAAACCTCCTGGTATCTGTGCTCATGTTGTGGCTCGTTGTTGATTCTCATTACAATGAAAAAGAACTGGTATTAACTCTGAGGCCTCAAGTACCCGGAAGAGGGTTTTCCCACTGTGCTGGTGCTGGAGAACATTTGTTTTTTGAAACAAAATGCAAAACTTGGATTTGCTTGTTAATTTGACCTCACCCGGCCACGGAAAGGATTGACAGATTTTTAGCTAGTCTTGACTCAGGACTTGATTGGAGACTTGTTGGTCTTGACTCAGGACTTGACTGTAGACTTGTTGGTCTTCACTCAGGACTTGACTGGAGACTTGTTGGTATTGACACAGGACTTGACTGTAGACTTGTTGGTATTGACACAGGACTTGACTGTAGACTTGTTGGTCTCCACTCAGGACTTGACTGTAGACTTGTTGGTCTTCACTCAGAACTTGACTGGAGACTTGTTGGTATTGACACAGGACTTGACTGTAGACTTGTTGGTCTTCACTCAGAACTTGACTGGAGACTTGTTGGTATTGACTCAGGACTTGATTGGAGACTTGTTGGTCTTGACTCAGGACTTGACTGTAGACTTGTTGGTCTTCACTCAGGACTTGACTGGAGACTTGTTGGTATTGACACAGGACTTGACTGTAGACTTGTTGGTATTGACACAGGACTTGACTGTAGACTTGTTGGTCTCCACTCAGGACTTGACTGTAGACTTGTTGGTCTTCACTCAGAACTTGACTGTAGACTTGTTGGTCTTCACTCAGAACTTGACTGGAGACTTGTTGGTCTCCACTCAGGACTTGACTGTAGATTTGTTGGTCTCCACTCAGGACTTGACTGTAGACTTGTTGGACTTGACTGCAGACTTGTTAGTCTCCACTCAGGACTTGACTGCAGACTTGTTAGTCTCCACTCAGGACTTGACTGGAGACTTGTTGGTCTCCACTCAGGACTTGACTGTAGACTTGTTAGTCTTGACTCAGAACTTGACTGTAGACATGCTGGTGTTGGTCTTGACTCAGGACTTGTTCGTATTGACTTTGGACCACAAGTATTTCTGGCTGGTTTCGGTTGAGTTGAGGTCACTTTGTTAGTTTTCTGCTCTGTTGGTCTTTTTCCTGCCCAGATATGTGGATGAATTGTTCACCAGAAGCTCCGCCTCCTGTATGTTCTTCTTCTTTCCTGCTGTGTTTGCAGACCCCCAGGCTGCTGTTCAGTGAAGCATCACTCTGCTATTAATACATCGATGGTCTGCTGGCAGCACAGCGTCTGAAGCTGCTGGATTTATCTTCTACACAGATTCTCAAAGGAGCAGAGTTCACTGCCACAAAGCGTCTTCTTGTTTTAGGACGTTTTCTGCCTTTTGGACGTTAACCTGAGGAGGTGGACTGTTTTGGACAGATATGGGGGACTTCTGGGGCAACATAGCCAGTCAGAGAGTGTCCAGAGCGATGCTGATGGTATGTATATTGTATGTCTCATCAGTTATTTTACTCAAGAGATAGTTTAGTAGTAATAACTTCATTAGAGATAGTTTAGTGGTTATAACTTCATTAGAGATAGTTTAGTAGTAATACCTTCATTAGAGATAGTTCAGTGGAAATAACTTCATTAGAGATAGTTAGTGGTAATAAATTCATTAGAGATTGTTTAGTGGTAATAACTTCATTAGAGATAGTGTAGAGGTAATAACTTCATTAGAGATAGTTTAGTGGTAATAACGTCAAACATAGTGTAGTAGTTATAACTTCATTAGAGATAGTTTAGTGGTAATAACTTCATCGTGTGTCATTACTGGTGCTCGCTCCTCGCGTCACTACGGTGATGATAGCCTTAACGTCGATCAGCACACAGAGACTGATCCACCGGTCTATCACTGCTGCTCTAATAAATATGTATTCATATATCAACTTCTTCTTATTGTTCTTGTTTTCTTTTTTCTTCTTCTCTTTCTTGTTTTGATTGTTGTTGTTTTTGTTCTATGTGTTCTTTTCATTGTTGTTGTTTTTCTTGCTCTTCTATTTGTTCTTGTTGTTGTTGTTCTCCTTCTTCCTGTCCATGCTGCTGCAGGGGAACGAGGAGGAGGCCGTGCTGGACCAGGGGAAGACCAGCTCCACCCTCTACACTAAATTTGAGACGGAAGAACTGGAGAGTGAGTCCACACACAAACCTTTATACATTATATTTATATTACAGAGAAAATCAAGACCACAGAGAGAAAACGTGAAGCCAGAAACTGCTTTGTGTTCAGGGAGTTAAAACATGTTGATATATATATATATATATATATATATATATATATATATATATATATATATATATATATATATATATATATATATATATATATTCTGTGTGTGTGTGTATATATATATATAAGTATAATTTGTAACTTTATTGATGTCTCCTGATTGGTCGTTTCCTCCCTCAGGTCACAGAGCCGTGTACGTTGGCGTCCACGTTCCTCTGGGCCGAGAGAGTCGGCGGCGTCCCCGTCACAGAGGACACCGTCATCACCAGAGACGCACCGTACGAGAGTCGCCCTCGTGCGGTGCGTCCAGCTTCTGTCAGTCACTCAATCGCACTGATCGTCACATCAACACACGTGGTCATACAGGATGTTCTGTCCCGCAGACACGCCGTCTCAGAGGGTCCAGTTCATCCTGGGGACGGAGGACGGAGACGAGGAGCACACGTCCCACGACCTGTTCACCGAGCTGGACGAGATCGCCTTCAGAGACGGAGACTTCCAGGAGTGGAAGGAGACGGCCAGGCGAGGACACTTTAATGACATTTATACTCTGTTTAAACTGTTGTTTAGCTAAACTCCTTTCTGTCTTCATTCACACTGACTGATTCTGATCCTGAAACTAAACACATCCATTGTACTGGAACTTGAAAAGACATTAAGCATTGCTGGATGTCTGGAAGCGCCTCTTATATTTCAGACCCACCATGAGGATTCACATCAGTTCCATGTCGAGCAGCGATCAGAGATGTGTAATGCCCCTGTGCTCCGGGAGGGGAGGTAACTCTGTTCTCTGTTCAGGTGGCTGAAGTTTGAGGAGGACGTGGAGGACGGAGGTGAGCGTTGGAGTAAACCCTACGTGGCCACGCTGTCCCTCCACAGTCTGTTTGAGCTGCGCTCCTGCATCCTGAACGGCACCGTGCTGCTCGACATGAGGGCCGACACCATCGAAGACATCGCAGGTCGGACCCACGACCAACACTGTGCAGCGAAGAGCCGACGTTTAATGAAGAGATGTGTAGCGAAGAGTTATTGTTTAATGAAGAGATGTGTAGCGGAGAGTTATTGTTTAATGAAGAGATGTGTAGCGGAGAGTTATTGTTTAATGAAGAGATGTGTAGCGGAGAGTTATTGTTTATTGAAGAGATGTGTAGCGGAGAGTTATTGTTTAATGAAGAGATGTGTAGCGGAGAGTTATTGTTTAATGAAGAGATGTGTAGCGGAGAGTTATTGTTTAATGAAGAGATGTGTAGCGGAGAGTTATTGTTTAATGAGATGTGTAGCGAACATTTAATAAAGAGATGTGTAGCAAAGAGCCATCTCACATACTGTTTCATGTACATGTCACATACCGAGTCATGGACTGTGTAATGGTCATGGATCGTGTCATGATTGTGTCATGGCCATGGATCGTGTCATGGACCGTCTCATGGTCATGGACCGTGTCATGTACCGTGTCATGGACCGTTTCATGGTCATGGACCGTGTCATGGACCGTGTCATGGACCGTCTCATGGTCATGGACCGTGTCATGGACCGTGTCATGGACCGTGTCATGGTCATGGACCGTGTCATGTACCGTGTCATGGACCGTGTCATGGTCATGGACCGTGTCATGTACCGTGTCATGGACCGTCTCATGGTCATGGACCGTGTCATGTACCGTGTCATGAACCGTCTCATGGTCATGTGCCGTCTCATGGTCATGGACCGTGTCATGGACCGTCTCATGGTCATGTACCGTGTCATGGACCGTGTCATGGACCGTGTCATGGTCATGTGCCGTCTCATGGTCATGGACCGTGTCATGTACCGTGTTATGGACCGTGTCATGGACTGTGTCATGTACCGTGTCATGGACCATGTCATTGACCGTGTCATGGTCATGTGCCGTCTCATGGTCATGGACCGTGTCATGTACCGTGTCATGGACCGTGTCATGGACTGTGTCATGTACCGTGTCATGTACCGTGTCATGGTCATGTGCCGTCTCATGGTCATGGACCGTGTCATGGTCATGTGCCGTCTCATGGTCATGGACCGTGTCATGGTTATGTGCCGTCTCATGGTCATGGACCGTGTCATGTACCGTGTCATGGACTGTGTCATGTACCGTGTCATGTACCATGTCATGGACCGTGTCATGGACCGTGTCATGGTCATGGACCGTGTCATGTACCGTGTCATGGACCGTGTCATGGTCATGGACCGTGTCATGGACCGTGCCATGGTCATGGACCGTGTCATGTACGTGTCATGGACCGTGTCATGGTCATGGACCGTGTCATGGACTGTGTCATGGACCGTGTCATGGACCGTGTCATGGACCGTGTCATGGTCATGGACCGTGTCATGTACCGTGTCATGGACCGTGTCATGGTCATGGACCGTGTCATGGACCGTGCCATGGTCATGGACCGTGTCATGTACGTGTCATGGACCGTGTCATGGTCATGGACCGTGTCATGGACTGTGTCATGGACCGTGTCATGGACCGTGCCATGGTCATGGACCGTGTCATGTACGTGTCATGGACCGTGTCATGGTCATGGACCGTGTCATGGACTGTGTCATGGACCGTGTCATGGACCGTGTCATGGTCATGGACCGTGTCATGGACCGTGTCATGGACTGTGTCATGGACCGTGTCATGGACCGTGTCATGGACCGTGTCATGGTCATGGACCGTGTCATGGACCGTGTCATGGACTGTGTCATGGACCGTGTCATGGTCATGTGCCGTCTCATGGTCATGGACCGTGTCATCGACTGTGTCATGGTCATGGACCGTGTCATGGACTGTGTCATGGACCGTGTCATGGTCATGGACCGTGTCATGGACTGGGTCATGGTCATGGACCGTGTCATGGACTGTGTCATGGTCATGGACCGTGTCATGGACTGTGTCATGGACCGTGTCATGGTCATGGACCGTGTCATGGACCGTGTCATGGTCATGGACCGTGTCATGGACCGTGTCATGGTCATGGACCGTGTCATGGTCATGGACCGTGTCATGGACCGTGTCATGGTCATGGACCGTGTCATGGACCGTGTCATGGTCATGGACCGTGTCATGGACCGTGTCATGGTCATGGACCGTGTCATGGACCGTGTCATGGTCATGGACCGTGTCATGGTCATGGATCGTGTCATGGACTGTCTCATGGTCATGGACCGTCTCATGGTCATGGATCGTGTCATGGACAGTATCATGGTCATGAACCATGTCATGGACCGTATCATGGTCATGGACCGTGTCATGGACCATGTCATGGACCGCCTCATGGTCATGGACCACCTCATGGATCGTGTCATGGACCGTATCATGGACCATGTCATGGACCGCCTCATGGTCATGGACCGTGTCATGGACCGTGTCATGGTCATGGACCGTGTCATGGACCGTGTCATGGTCATGTGCCGTCTCATGGTCATGGACCGTGTCATGGACCGTGTCATGGACCGTGTCATGGTCATGGACCGTGTCATGGTCATGGACCGTGTCATGGTCATGTGCCGTCTCATGGTCATGGACCATGTCATGGACCGTGTCATGGTCATGTGCCGTCTCATGGTCATGGACCGTGTCATGGACCGTGTCATGGACCGTGTCATGGTCATGGACCGTGTCATGGACCGTGTCATGGACCTTGTCATGGTCATGGACCGTGTCATGGTCATGGATCGTGTCATGGACTGTCTCATGGTCATGGACCGTGTCATGGACCGTGTCATGGACCGTGTCATGGTCATGGACCGTGTCATGGTCATGGATCGTGTATGGACTGTCTCATGGTCATGGACCGCCTCATGGTCATGGATCGTGTCATGGACCGTGTCATGTACTGTGTCATGGATCGTGTCATGGATCGTGTCATGGACCATGTCATGGTCATGGATCGTGTCACGGACCGTGTCATGGTCATGGATCGTGTCATGGACCGTGTCATGGTCATGGATCGTGTCATGGTCCGCGTCATGGTCCGCGTCATGGACCGCGTCATGGACCGTGTCATTGACCGCGTCATGGACCGTGTCATGGACTTCCTTTTGTCCCGCCCCTTGTGCAGACATGGTGATTGACAGCATGCTGGCGTCGGGCCAGCTGGAGGAGAGCGTTGGAGAGAAGGTGAAGGAGGCCATGTTGAGGCGTCACCACCATCAGAGCGAGAAGAAGCTGAGCAACCGAATCCCGCTGGTTCGATCTTTTGCTGATATCGGCAAGAAACACTCTGATCCCCATTTACTGGAACGCAATGGTGAGACCTCTTATTGTTCTGTATATTAAATAGATCTGCAGGGTGGTCCGGATCTTTACTTTCCAGATGGATGTGACGTGAGCGTGGAGTTATCTGCTTCTATGTGTTTAAATACATAAAGTCATGGATGAATTACTGATAAAAGTCCTGATTGTTGCATATTTCTATGAAAGCTCATAACGTATTTTTGACCATTTCTGAATGTTTCTCTTGAATAAAGTGTCTGATTGGTGCACGGCATCGTGTTTCATAACGCTTGTTTTTAGGAGACTTTGTCTTCTATGACGGCTGCAAAAACTAACTTTATAGTTAGTTAATAATAATGTTTCCTTCCTGTCAGCAGGAAGGAAACAAACATCTGAACAAACCCGCTGAGTCAGCGACTTAATAACCAGCTAGTGTGTGTGTGTGTGTGCGTGTGTGTGTGTGTGTGTGTGTGTGTGTGTGTGTGTGTGCAGAGTCTGTCTCAAACAGAAGATTATAATGCAGAACAATAATAAGAAGTCCTGTCGTCCTTCATTGTCAGTTACTGTTTACTACAGGCAACACGGAGGCTCCTAATACAATGACATGAGGAATATGAATGTTTAACGTGGACTACACCATCATCGTGTGCTCTATCAGACAGAAGCTCAGGTTATCAAGCTCTCTCTCCTCTGCAGGTCTGCTGCCTTCCCCTCAGTCGGCTCCAGGAAACCTGGACAGCAAGAACAGCGAGAGTCGCATCAACGGAGGAAGCAAAGAGAACACGGTGGACCTCAGCCGGGTAAAGGCCTCCCCCCCCCACCCCTCCGCCACAAGACGCCTGCATCAGATAACAATGGCTGCTTTGAGGATCACCTCCATGACTTTCATGTTTAGTGCCATAAATAACACTCTGGATCATAGAGTCGTTTATAAAGTTAATTCAGTCATAATCATTTCTCTCTGTCCTCCATCATCACTTAAAATATAGAGATGGTAGAGATATAGTTCAACCTGTATAGATAGTAGAGATATAGTTTAACCTGTATAGATAGTAGAGATATAGTTTAACCTGCAGAGATATAGTTTAACCTGCAGAGATATAGTTTAACCGGTAGAGATATAGTTTAACTTGTAGAGATATAGTTAAACTTGTAGAGATATAGTTTAACGTGTAGATATATAGTTTAACATATAGATATATTAGAGATATAGTTTAGCTTGTAGAGATATAGTTTAACCTGTAGAGATATAGTTAAACTTATAGAGATATAGTTTAACCTGTAGAGATATAGTTTAACCTGTAGAGATATAATTTAACTTGTAGAGATATATTTTAACTTGTAGATAAAGTAGAGATATAGTTTAACCTGTAGATATATAGTTTAACCTGTAGAGATATAGTTTAACTTGTAGAGATATAGTTTAACCTGTAGAGATATAGTTAAACTTGTAGAGATATAGTTTAACCTGTAGATATAGTAGAGATATAGTTTAACTTGTAGAGATATAGTTTAACTTGTAGAGATAGTAGAGATATAGTTTAACTTGTAGAGATATAGTTTAACCTGTAGAGATATAGTTTAACTTGTAGAGATAGTAGAGATATAGTTTAACTTGTAGAGATATAGTTTAACTTGTAGAGATAGTAGAGATATAGTTTAACTTGCAGAGATATAGTTAAACCTGTAGAGATATAGTTAAACTTGTAGAGATAGTAGAGATATAGTTTAACCTGTAGAGATATAGTTCAACCTGTAGAGATACGGGTCAAATGTGGAGATAAACTTTACAACAAGATGTACAACATTTTGAAGTGACAGGAAGCCATAATGGCCCAATGAAGACACTGCTGTCAGTCATGTGAGTCCGGCTAGTGAACCCTAGCAGCCAATCAGAAGCCGTGTTGTGGAGGATGACTCCCTTGTTTCTCAGCAGGACTGTGACTGTGTTTGTTTGCTTCCAGCGGCCGGCAGAAAGCCCGTCGTAAGTCTGCTCACCTGTCAATCACCTGGCTGTCGACCAATCAGTGGCCTGTGTTGTGGCTCCTCCCACCCTGTGTTGTTGTTGTTGTTGTTGTTTGGCTCCATCAGCTGTGACGTCTCCATGATCTGTTGGCTGAATGTTGCATCATGATGGCATCACTGTGTCTCCCTGTGGGAACTGAGCAAACAGGATTCTGAGACAGAAATCAATAATGGAGTAATGAATACACCTGAGACCAGTGACTCACCTGAGACCACCAGGGACTCACCTGAGACCACCATGGACTCACCTGAGACCACCAGGGACTCACCTGAGACCAGCGACTCACCTGAGACCACCAGGGACTCACCTGAGACCACCAGTGACTCACCTGAGACCACCAGGGACTCACCTGAGACCACCAGGGACTCACCTGAGACCAGTGACTCACCTGAGACCACCAGTGACTCACCTGAGACCACCAGGGACTCACCTGAGACCAGTGACTCACCTGAGACCACCAGGGACTCACCTGAGACCACAAGTGACTCACCTGAGACCACCAGGGACTCACCTGAGACCACCAGGGACTCACCTGAGACCAGTGACTAACCTGAGACCACCAGTGACTCACCTGAGACCACCAGGGACTCACCTGAGACCAGTGACTCACCTGAGACCACCAGGGACTCACCTGAGACCACCAGGGACTCACCTGAGACCAGTGACTCACCTGAGACCACCAGGGACTCACCTGAGACCACCAGTGACTCACCTGAGACCACCAGGGACTCACCTGAGACCACCAATGACAGTGACTCACCTGAGACCACCAATGACAGCGACTCACCTAAGACCCCCAGGGACTCAGCTGAGACCAGTGCTGCACCCTCTACAGGCAGCAGTGCTCAGGTAACCCTCCATCACGTGTTCCAGGTGGATATGAGCTTCATGAAGAAGATCCCTCCAGGTGCGGAGGCCTCCAATGTCTTGGTTGGCGAAGTGGACTTCCTGGAGCGGCCGATCATCGCCTTCGTCCGGCTCGCCCCCGCCATGCTGCTGCGCGGCCTCACCGAGGTGCCGGTGCCCACCAGGTGAACATGCGTCACATGATCAGGTTGTCCAGACACGCCCTTTTAAAGAGACAGACATGCTGTTTGATTTCCTGTCATTTCGTCAGTCTGTCAAAATAACACCTCTATTTTACAGAGAACTATGACGTGAACACATTTGGTGTTGGCTGTATATGTACACATATTATTCATATACATGTATATATGTTGAGGGGTCTGTGCTCTTGCCCCTCCAGGTTTCTCTTCCTGCTGCTCGGCCCGTTTGGAAAAGGCCCACAGTACCATGAGATCGGTCGCTCCATCGCCACGCTGATGACGGACGAGGTGAGGAGAAGCTTTTATATTCATCAAAGTATCAAATCTGGCTGAATGACACCAGCGGGTTCAAGCGAGAAGGGAAAACGCGTCTTCACGTCTCTCCGCTAGATTTTCCACCATGTTGCGTACAAGGCGAAGGACCGGACCGACCTGCTGTCGGGGCTCGATGAGTTCCTGGACCAGGTCACCGTGCTTCCTCCGGGCGAGTGGGACCCCAGCATCCGCATCGAGCCGCCCAAGAGCGTCCCGTCTCAGGTGAGCCCGCCGCAGTCCGACCTCTGACCTCTGATGTGAAACATAAAGGCCCAGTCTCCACCTCACGGACTCTGAGGCTCTGCTTCTCCTGAGGGTTTGGTTCTGTCCCTCTGTCACATCGTAGACGGTTTGAGTCTCTCAGACATGTTGACCCTTTATGATCCCTTTAGTAAGTCATTACCCACAATTCATAGCAATATGACGTTAACACACAGTTCTCAATGGAAGCATGAAGACGTAAACAAAGAGACACGTGATAAAATACCTTTACACTACAACATTACGGGTTTAAAGAACACATGAAATCAGAGGAATGTAGCAGAAAATATATTTATAATATTTATTTACATTCATCAAACATTTCGTTTTGACAAAACGAGTAAACAGATCATTTGAAGTGACTTCATCTCGTGAGGAAGACGTTCAAATCAATGAATAAAATGTATAAAATAAATACACAATTGTACACAATATCTTGACAGCAAAGTGCTGTCACTCATATTCAGGTCTTGAGGGTTTAAGTCTGAGGGTTCAGGTCTGAGGGTTCAGGTCTTGAGGGTTCAGGTCTGAGGGTTCAGGTCTTGATGGTTCAGGTCTTGAGGCTTCAGGTCTGAGGGTTCAGGTCTTGAGGGTTCAGGTCTTGAGGGTTCAGGTCTGAGGGTTCAGGTCTTGAGGGTTCAGGTCTTGAGGGTTCAGGTCTGAGGGTTCAGGTCTGAGGGTTCAGGTCTGAGGGTTCAGGTCTTGAGGGTTCAGATCTGAGGGTTCTGGTCTTGAGGATTCAGGTCTGAGGGTTCAGGTCTTGAGGGTTCAGGACTTGAGGGTTCAGATCTGAGGGTTCAGGTCTTGAGGGTTCAGGACTTGAGGGTTCAGGTCTGAGGGTTCAGGTCTTGAGGGTTCAGGTCTGAGGGTTCAGGTTTTGAGGGTTCAGGTCTGAGGGTTCAGGTCTTGAGGGTTCAGATTTGAGGGTTCAGGTCTTGAGGGTTCAGGTCCTGAGGGTTCAGGTCTGAGGGTTCAGGTCTTGAGGGTTCAGGTCTGAGGGTTCAGGTCTGAGGGTTCAGGTCTTGATGGTTCAGGTCTGAGGGCTCAGGTATTGAGGGTTCAGGTCTGAGGGTTCAGGTCTTGAGGGTTCAGGTCTCAGGGTTCAGGTCTTGATGGTTCAGGTCTGAGGGCTCAGGTCTTGAGGGTTCAGGTCAGAGGGTTCAGGTCTTGAGGCTTCAGGTTTGAGGGTTCAGGTCTTGAGGGTTCAGGTCTTGAGGGTTCAGGTCTGAGGGTTCAGGTCTCAGGGTTCAGGTCTGAGGGTTCAGGTCTTGAGGGTTCAGATCTGAGGGTTCTGGTCTTGAGGGTTCAGGTCTGAGGGTTCAGGTCTTGAGGGTTCAGGACTTGAGGGTTCAGGTCTGAGGGTTCAGGTCTTGAGGGTTCAGGTCTGGAGGGTTCAGGTCTTGAGGGTTCAGATCTGAGGGTTCAGGTCTTGAGGGTTTAGGTCTTGAGGGTTCAGGTCTGAGGGTTCAGGTATGAGGGTTCAGGTCTTGAGGGTTCAGGTCTGAGGGTTCAGATCTGAGGGTTCAGGTCTTGAGGGTTCAGGTCTGAGGGTTCAGGTCTTGAGGGTTCAGGTCTGAGGGTTCAGGTTTTGAGGGTTCAGGCCTTGAGGGTTCAGATCTGAGGGTTCAGGTCTGAGGGTTCAGGTCTTGAAGGTTCAGATCTGAGGGTTCAGGTCTTGAGGGTTCAGGTCTGAGGGTTCAGGTCTTGAGGGTTTAGGTCTTGAGGGTTCAGGTCTGAGGGTTCAGGTATGAGGGTTCAGGTCTTGAGGGTTCAGGTCTGAGGGTTCAGATCTGAGGGTTCAGGTCTTGAGGGTTCAGGTCTGAGGGTTCAGGTCTTGAGGGTTCAGGTCTGAGGGTTCAGGTTTTGAGGGTTCAGGCCTTGAGGGTTCAGATCTGAGGGTTCAGGTCTGAGGGTTCAGGTCTTGAAGGTTCAGATCTGAGGGTTCAGGTCTTGAGGGTTCAGGTCTGAGGGTTCAGGTCTTGAGGGTTCAGATCTGAAGGTTCAGGTCTTGAGGGTTCAGATCTGAGGGTTCAGGTCTTGAGGGTTCAGGTCTTGAGGGTTCAGGTCTGAGGGTTCAGGTCTTGAGGGTTCAGGTCTGAGGGTTCAGGTCTTGAGGGTTCAGGCCTTGAGGGTTCAGGTCTTGAGGGTTCAGGTCTGAGGGTTCAGGTCTTGAGGGTTCAGGTCTGAGGGTTCAGGTCTTGAGGGTTCAGGTCTGAGGGTTCAGGTCTGAGGGTTCAGGTCTGAGGGTTCAGGTCTTGAGGGTTCAGGCCTGAGGGTTCAGGTCTGAGGGTTCAGGTCTGAGGGTTCATGTCTGAGGGTTCAGGGGGACATTGGGACTGGGCCATGAACTCTGTTTCTGTCTGTCTCTCTGCAGGAGAAGAGGAAGATGGCGTCAGCCCCCAATGGCTCCGCCCACGGCTGTGACGTCGCTAAGGAGGCGGAGCATCAGGCAGGACCCGAGCTGCAGAGGACAGGCAGGTCAGTGGGGTTGGACCCTCCCACAGGGCTCTCTACTGTACCAGCTCTCGTTCAATGGTCCGGACCTCATAGAGGGTTGGAGATGTTTAAGATAGTGTCTCACTGCCGTCTACCGGCTTCCACTGATAACCCCAGCCGCCCGGGAGGTCCCCTTGGTCAGTTAATGGCAGCTTCCCTCTAGTGGCCCTCGGCTCTTTGTAGGTGCCAGGATAGGTTTTAATAGCTAGGAAAAAGCTCTACGGGTCTGTTAGTGGACTGGGAACTAGAATAACCGGTCAGAACTATATTGATGTTATGCACACAGTACTTCAACTTTTTTTTTCAGGGTCTCAGGGGTCTGGTGGAACCGTAGAGTCTAGATGACAGAGTCCGTCCTCTGGTCCTTCAGGCTCTTCAGGGTCTTCAGGGTCTGGTGGAACCGTAGAATCTAGATGACAGAGTCCGTCCTCTGGTTCTTCAGGGTCTCAGGGGTCTGGTGGAACCGTAGAGTCTAGATGACAGAGTCGTCCTCTGGTCCTTCAGGGTCTTCGGGGGTCTGGTGAACGACGTCCGGAGGAAAGCCCCCTTCCTGTGGAGTGACGTCCGAGATGCCTTCAGCCTGCAGTGCTTGGCGTCCGTCCTCTTCCTCTACTGCGCCTGCATGTCGCCCGTCATCACCTTTGGGGGTCTGCTGGGAGAAGCCACCAATGGAAACATAGTAAGAACGGGACCAGAACCCTGTAGAGTCCTGTAGAGTCCTGTAGAACCCGGTAGAGTCCTGTAGAACCCCGTAGAACCCGGTAGAGTCCTGTAGAACCCTGTAGAACCCGGTAGAGTTCTGTAGAGTCCTGTAGAGCCCCGTCAGTGACCCTGTATCTCTCTCTCTCTCTCTCTGGTAGAGCGCCATAGAGTCTCTGTTGGGGGCGTCTCTGACCGGCGTGGTCTACTCCCTGTTCTCCGGTCAGCCGCTCACCATCCTGGGCAGCACCGGTCCGGTTCTGGTCTTTGAGAAGATCCTCTTCAAGTTCTGCAGGTGAGACGGGCTCCTGATTGTGTTTGATCAGCTCATTACCATAAAGCCCTGGGGCTGGTCCCTCTGTCCTCTTCCAAAAATATATCAAATATAATATAAATGTAAATAATATATAAATAATACATGCATGTAAATAATATATACATGTAAATAATATATGCATGTAATAATATATACATGTAAATAATATATAAACGTAAATAATATATAAATGTAAATAATATATAAATGTAAATAATATATACATGTAGATACTATATACATGTAAATAATATCAATATAATATTAATATAAATAATACATGAATATAAATAATATATGAACTAGGGTAACTGATTAATCGCATGATTTTTCCAAAATTACAAATTTGCCTCGGAGGGCTTTACAATCTGTACACATACGACATCCTGACGTCTGTGTACATATGTACAGTATACACATCTATATATATATTTGTATATATATATAGATGTATATATATACATATATATACACATCTCTCTCTCTCTCTCTCTCTCTCTCTCTCTCTATATATATATATATATATATATATATATATATATATATACATATATACATAGAAACACATATCTAATATCTATTTTATATTTATGTGAATGTGTAATTTTAACTGAAGAGATCCTGAACGCATCACAATGAAACACGTTAGTTTATTAAATTAAATCAATAATAATAATATCTTTTAGTTTGGAGCAAATATTCAGTGAACAAATATAATAATAATAATAATTATATTTATATATTAATAATCTTTTATGTCTCAACTCTTAAAGAGAAACTGAAGAAGTCAAAACAAGAAGATGAGTTTAGATCAAAGATTCTTTATTTAGAGGGAACTGAAGATGATGATGATGAAGGAGTCAGTCAGTGGCGTCCTCTATGGGATGAAGATGATGAAGAGGAGTCCTCCTCACATGGGGAACAGCAGGAAGCCGCTGAAGGTGCTGTGGTGGTTGCTGTTGTCCCAGATCTGTGTGTTCAGCCACAGCACCATCTTCAGCGCGTCGCCCGCCTCCAGCAGCAGGGCGGCGCCGTTGGACGCCGTGTCGCTGCCCCCTCCGGACGGCTGCTCGTGGGCGATCAGCTGGACCTCAGCAGAGTTCTTGTAGAGCACGGCGCTCATGGGGAAGTCGCTGGGAGCATTGGCCGTGAAGCGGATGTAGTAGACTCCACGAACCGGGGCGGTGAACTCACCTGGGGGAGGAGGAAGAGGAGGAAGAGGAGGATGGGGAGGAGGAAGAGCAAGATGGAGATGAGGAAGAGCAAAATGGGGAGGAGGAGGAAGAGTTGGTAAACAATTAAATCTCAATCTCCCTCAGGATTAATAAATATCCAACCAGAAGTAACGCTCTATTAAGTTCTATGAAGTAACGTCCTAATAAGCAACGTCCTAATAAGTAGCGTCCTAGTTAGTAGCGTCCTAATTAGTAGCGTCCTAATTAGTAACGTCCTAATTAGTAACATCCTAATAAGTAATGTTCTAATTAGTAACACCCTAATAAGTAACGTCCTAATAAGAAACGTTCTAATTAGTGACATCCTAATAAGTAATGTCTTAATTAGTAGCGTCCTAATAAGTAATGTCCTAATTAGTAACGTTCTAATAAGTAACGTTCTAATAAGTAACGTCCTAATAAGTAACATCCTATTAAGTAACGGTTGAATAAGTAGTGTTCTAATAAGTAACATCCTAAGTAGCAACGTCCTAGTGAGTAATGTTCTAATAAGTAGCGCCCTAATAAGTAACGCCCTAATAAGTAACGCCCTAATAAGTAACGCCCTAATAAGTATCGTTCTAATTAGTGACATCCTAATAAGTAACGTCCTAATAAGTAACGTCCTAATTAGTAACGTCCGAATAAGTAGCGTCCTAATTAGTAACGTCATAATTAGTAACGTCATAATTAGTAACGTTCTAATAAGTACTGTTCTAATTAGTAACGCCCTAATAAGTAGCGTCCTAATTAGTAGCATCCTAATAAGTAGCGTCCTAATTAGTAACGTCCTAATAAGTAATGTTCTAATTAGTAACATCCTCATAAGTAACGTCCTAATAAGTAATGTTCTAATTAGTAACGTCCTAATAAGTAACGTCCTATTAAGTAACGTCCTATTAAGTAGCGGTCGAATAAAGAATGTTATAATAAGTAACATCCTAATTAGTACCGTCCTAATAAGTAATGTTCTAATTAGTAACGTTCTAATAAGTAACGTCTTAATAAGTAGGGTCCTAATAAGTAACGTTCTAATAAGTAACGTCCTAATAATAACGTCCTAATAAGTAACGTCCAAATTGGTAACGTCCTAATAAGTAACGTCCTAATAAGTAACGTTCTAATAAGTAACGTCCTAATAATAACGTCCTAATAAGTAACGTCCAAATTGGTAACGTCCTAATAAGCAACGTTCTAATAAGTAATGTTCTAATTAGTAACGTCCTAATTAGTAGCGTCCTAATAAGTAATGTTCTAATTAGTAACGTCCTAATAAGTAACGTCCTAATAAGTAACGTCCTAATAAGTAACGTCCTCATAATAACGTCCTAATAAGTAGCGTCCTAATTAGTATCGTCCTAATAAGCAACGTTCTAATAAGTAACGTTCTATATAAAACGTCCTAATTAGTAATGTCCTAATAAGTAATGTTCTAATTAGTTACTTCCTAATAAGTAATGTCCTAATAAGTAACGTTCTAATAAGTAGCGTCTTAATTAGTATCGTCCTAATAAGCAACGTTCTAATAAGTAATGTCCTAATTAGTAACGTCCTAATAAGCAACGTCCTAATAAGTAACGTTCTAATTAGTAACGTCCTAATAAGTAATGTCTTAATTAGTAACGTCCTAATAAGTATTGTCCTAATTAGTAGCGTTTTTAATAAGTAACATCCTAATAAGTAATGTAAGTAATATAAGTAAAGTAAGGACACTGACCCGTCTCAGAGCTGTAGGCCTGTCCAATGTTGGTCAGGACGTCCTTATAGACCAGAGTTCTGCTTCCTGACGTGGTCTTCTGGAGACCGTTTCCTCCGAGAGACACTGCGAACGCTACCTTCGGTACGTCTAAAGGGAAACAAAGCAGATATGAATACACATTGATGTAGATTAATAGCATTAGTTTTATTGGCATATTCATCTGTGTATTTACACTGCAAAAATGAAAAAGGAGTTTTATTCATGTCATTATTGCAATAACTTCCACAAGAGGGTGCTCCTCCATCCCAACTAAGGCCAGAAAAGAGAGGCGCTTGTTTTGAGCCTCGGTGCAGCCCTCTGGCCACCACATTTGATCATTATTATTATTAAACAAGTATTTCAGGTAGTGGTTGACCTCTCATGTCCTTCAGCTGCTTCTCGGTGGTGTCCAGTCTCTCTTTGACTCCTGCAAACACACAGCAACGATGAACGGATCAATAACCAGTAATCAGCTCCTAATAACCGGGGAGGAGCAAAGACGTCCACATGGAGACTCACCCAGGTTGTCTGTCTGAAGCTGCTTCACTGAGGCCTGAAGAGCCTTCAGTTTGGCTTCAGCGTCAAACTCTGTCGGAGCTTCGTCCGTCCTGTAACACAAACACACAACATGTCTGTCTTTAGGAGCTCCGTCCTGTAACACAAACACACAAGTCTGTCTTTAGGAGGTCTGTCCTGTAACACAAACACACAACATGTCTGTCTTTAGGAGGTCTGTCCTGTAACACAAACACACAAGTCTGTCTTTAGGAGCTCCGTCCTGTAACACAAACACACAAGTCTGTCTTTAGGAGCTCCGTCCTGTAACACAAACACACAAGTCTGTCTTTAGGAGCTCCGTCCTGTAACACAAACACACAAGTCTGTCTTTAGGAGCTCCGTCCTGTAACACAAACACACAAGTCTGTCTTTAGGAGGTCTGTCCTGTAACACAAACACACAAGTCTGTCTTTAGGAGGTCTGTCCTGTAACACAAATTTATTATTATTATTACAATTTAAGTGGTGGTGATAGTTGTAGTAGTGTAAGTGGTGTTGGTGGTAGTAGAAGTGGTGATAGTTGTAGTAGTGTAAGAGGTGGTAGTGGTAGTAGAAGTGGTGGTGGTAGTTGTAATAGTGTAAGTGGTGTTGGTGGTAGTAGAAGTGGTGTTGGTGGTAGTAGAAGTGGTGATAGTTGGAGTAGTGTAAGTGGTGGTAGTAGAAGTGGTGATAGTTGGAGTAGTGTAAGTGGTGTTGGTAGTAGAAGTGGTGGTAGTTGGAGTAGTGTAAGTGGTAGTAGTAGAAGTGGTGATAGTTGGAGTAGTGTAAGTGGTGTTGGTAGTAGAAGTGGTGATAGTTGTAGTAGTGTAAGTGGTGGTGTTAGAAGTGGTGATAGTTGTAGTAGTGTAAGTGGTGGTGTTAGAAGTGGTGATAGTTGTAGTAGTGTAAGTGGTGGTGGTAGAAGTGGTGATAGTTGTAGTAGTGTAAGTGGTGGTAGTAGAAGTGGTGATAGTTGTAGTAGTGTAAGTGGTGGTAGTAGAAGTGGTGATAGTTTTAGTAGTGTAAGTGGTGCCCTGTATTTCCAGCTGCTGTAGTAAAAGCTGAGTCCTCCTCACATGGGGAACAGCAGGAAGCCGCTGAAGGTGCTGTGGTGGTTGCTGTTGTCCCAGATCTGTGTGTTCAGCCACAGCACCATCTTCAGCGCGTCGCCCGCCTCCAGCAGCAGGGCGGCGCCGTTGGACGCCGTGTCGCTGCCCCCTCCGGACGGCTGCTCGTGGGCGATCAGCTGGACCTCAGCAGAGTTCTTGTAGAGCACGGCGCTCATGGGGAAGTCGCTGGGAGCATTGGCCGTGAAGCGGATGTAGTAGACTCCACGAACCGGGGCGGTGAACTCACCTGGGGGAGGAGGAAGAGGAGGAAGAGGAGGATGGGGAGGAGGAAGAGCAAGATGGAGATGAGGAAGAGCAAGATGGAGATGAGGAAGGAGGATGGAAGCTGTTATTGAGATGGTTTAACCCTCTGATGGAGTCTCACCTGTCTCCGCGTTGTAAGCCCCGCCCACGTTGGTCAGAACGTCCTTGTAAACCAGGTCTTTGTTGCCGGAGGTGGTCTTCAGCAGACCGTTTCCTCCCAGCGACGCAGCGAAGGCCACTTTAGGTGTTCCTGAGCAGAAGAGCGTTACAGCTACACGCGGCAGGGTTTGGGTTCTCACCTTGGACCCTCGTCAGCTCTAATAAAGGGTTTGGGTTCTCACCTCGGACCCTCGTCAGCTCTAATAAAGGGTTTGGGTTCTCACCTCGGACCCTCGTCAGCTCTAATAAAGGGTTTGGGTTCTCACCTCGGATCCTTGTCAGCTCTAATAAAGGGTTTGGGTTCTCACCTCGGATCCTTGTCAGCTCTAATAAAGGGTTTGGGTTCTCACCTCGGATCCTTGTCAGCTCTAATAAAGGGTTTGGGTTCTCACCTCGGACCCTCGTCAGCTCTAATAAAGGGTTTGGGTTCTCACCTCAGACCCTCGTCAGCTCTAATAAAGGGTTTGGGTTCTCACCTCGGACCCTCGTCAGCTCTAATAAAGGGTTTGGGTTCTCACCTCAGACCCTTGTCAGCTCTAATAAAGGGTTTGGGTTCTCACCTCGGACCCTCGTCAGCTCTAATAAAGGGTTTGGGTTCTCACCTCGGACCCTCGTCAGCTCTAATAAAGGGTTTGGGTTCTCACCTCAGACCCTTGTCAGCTCTAATAAAGGGTTGGGTTCTCACCTCGGACCCTCGTCAGCTCTAATAAAGGGTTGTGGGTTCTCACCTCGGACCCTCGTCAGCTCTAATAAAGGGTTGTGGGTTCTCACCTCGGACCCTCGTCAGTTCTAATAAAGGGTTGTGGGTTCTCACCTCGGACCCTTGTCAGCTCTAATAAAGGGTTGGGTTCTCACCTCGGACCCTTGTCAGCTCTAATAAAGGGTTGGGTTCTCACCTCGGACCCTCGTCAGCTCCCTCTCAGCCAGGTCCAGACGATCCATCATCACTGAGGAATTCAAGAGAGAAAGCATGAACACAGCGGCTCAGACTGAACTCTGACTCTCTTTATCTTATGAAGGTTCTCCTTTTACCGGAGAGAATGGGAAGTATCCAAGAGTCCTCCATAATAACAGCTGTTATTATGTATATATATACATATATGTATATATATACATATATGTACATATATATATATATGTATATATATATATACATACACATGTATGTATGTACTGATACAGTATATATACATACAGTACATACATACATGTGTATATATATAAATACATACATACATACAGTATATATATATACCCTGTATGTATGTATGTATATACTGTATGTGTGTATATACACACAGTATATACATACACACATACAGTACATACATACATGTGTATGTATGTATGTATGTATGTATATATATATATATATATATATATATATATATATATATATATATATATATACACATACATACAGTATATACTGTACATGCCCTATATATATATATATATATATATATACACATACATATATACATATATATATATATATATATATATATATATATATATATATATATATACATACACTGTGTGTATATATGTATATATACATACACATGTATGTATGTATGTATGTATGTATGTACATACATACAGTATATACATACATATATATATATATACATGCAGTATATATATACCCTGTATTTATGTATGTATGTATATATATATATATATATATATATATATATATATATATATATATATATATATATATTTATATATATTTCTACATGCATATATTCCCGTCGTATACATATTGGTAGACGCAGCCTCACCTGTCCTCTCGGCCTTCAGCTCATCCAGAGCGTTCTGGACCGTCTTCAGATCAACCCGGCCATCGACCGGCTGAGCCGATCCGAACTGGGCCAGAGGTACCAGCAGCAGCAGGACCCAGCAGGACATGGTGGGACCAGTACAGGACGGGGGCGGCTGATGCTCTTATAGACCCCGGCCGGGTCGATGGCCTCGGTGTCGCAATGCTGCTGCAGCTGACCCCTATCAGCAGGGCGCTGGAGATAAGCCATGGTCATTCACCCTTTAGCTCCTGTACCCTTCCTGTCCCGTCTGAGTCCCTCCAGAGTCCATCTGTTTGATTATTGATCGGTTCATTAGTTCTGGGCTCAGTTGAATCTAGATGGTCAATGTCACTTACGGGTCCTGGTCCTTCAGCCAGTCTTCTGTTTGAATTTCCACATAACATTCCATAACATTTCCACTTTCTTTGGTAAAGAGTGAAGTGGCTTTGAGATGAGGATCTGTGTTTTGCAGTGAACTTCTCCGTCTGTCCTCAGTGACTACGGTCTGTCCTACCTGTCCCTGCGGACCAGTATCGGACTCTGGACCGCCTTCCTCTGCCTGCTGCTGGTCGCTACCGACGCCAGCTCTCTGGTCTGCTACATAACCCGCTTCACCGAGGAGGCCTTCGCCTCCCTCATCTGCATCATCTTCATCTACGAGTCTCTGGAGAAGCTGATCCGCCTCGGGGAGCGGTACCCCGTGAACATCAACAACCACCTGGACAACCTCACCTTCTACACGTAAGAACGACTGAAGGTCTACAGGTCTGATGCTCTGAAGGTCTACAGGCCTGATGGTCTACAGGTCTGAGGGTCTACAGGTCTGATGGTCTACAGGTCTGAGGGTCTACAGGTCTGATGGTCTACAGGTCTGAGGGTCTACAGGTCTGATGGTCTACAGGTCTGAGGGTCTACAGGTCTGATGGTCTGAAGGTCTGAGGGTCTACAGGTCTGAGGGTCTACAGGTCTGATAGTCTGAAGGTCTATAGGTCTGAGGGTCTACAGGTCTGATGGTCTGAAGGTCTACAGGTCTAAAGGCCTACAGGGCTGATGGTCTAAAGGTCTGAGGGTCTACAGGTCTGGAGGGCTGAAGGTCTAAAGGTCTGATGGTCTAAAGGTCTGATGGTCTAAAGGGTTAAAGGTCTAAAGGACTGATGGTCTGATGGTCTAAAGGACTGGTGGTCTAAAGGTCTGAATGTCTAAAGGTCTGATGGTCTAAAGGTCTGAAGGTCTAAAGGTCTGATGGTCTAAAGGTCAAAAGGTCTGATGGTCTAAAGGTCTGATGGTCTATAGGTCTGAAGGTCTAAAGGTCTAAAGGTCTGATGGTCTAAAGGTCTAAAGTTCTAAAGGTCTGATGGTCTAAAGGTCTGATGGTCTAAAGGTCTAAAGGTCTGAAGTTCTAAAGGTCTGATGGTCTAAAGGTCTAAAGGTCTGATGGTCTAAAGGTCAAAAGGTCTGATGGTCTAAAGGTCTGATGGTCTATAGGTCTGAAGTTCTAAAGGTCTGATGGTCTAAAGGTCTAAAGGTCTGAAGTTCTAAAGGTCTGATGGTCTAAAGTTCTAAAGGTCTGATGGTCTAATGGTCTAAAGGTCTAAAGGACTGAAGGTCTAAAGGGTTAAAGGTCTAAAGGACTGATGGTCTGATGGTCTAAAGGACTGGTGGTCAAAAGGTCTGAATGTCTAAAGGTCTGATGGTCTAAAGGTCTGAAGGTCTAAAGGTCTGAAGGTCTAAAGGTATGATGGTCTAAAAGTCTGAAGTTCTAAAGGTCTGATGGTCTAAAGGTCTGATGGTCTAAAGGTCTAAAGGTCTAAAGGTCTGATGGTCTAAAGGTCTAATGGTCTAAAGGTCTGAAGTTCTAAAGGTCTAAAGGTCTAAAGGTCTGATGGTGTAAAGGTCTAAAGGTCTGATGGTCTAAAGGTCTAAAGGTCTAAAGGTCTGATGGTCTAAAGGTCTGATGGTCTAAAGGTCTAAAGGTCTAAAGGTCTGATGGTCTAAAGGTCTAATGGTCTGATGGTCTAAAGGTCTGATGGTCTAAAGGTCTAAAGATCTAAAGGTCTAAAGGTCTGAAGGTCTAAAGGTCTGATGGTCTAAAGGTCAAAAGGTCTGATGGTCTAAAGGTCTGATGGTCTAAAGGTCTGAAGGTCTAAAGGTCTAAAGGTCTGATGGTCTAAAGGTCTGATGGTCTAAAGGTCTGATGGTCTAAAGGTCTGAAGTTCTAAAGGTCTGAAATTCTAAAGGTCTGATGGTCTAAAGGTCTAAAGGTCTAATGGTCTAAAGGTCTAAAGGACTGAAGGTCTGAAGGGTTAAAGGTCTAAAGGACTGAAGATCTAAAGGGTTAAAGGTCTAAAGGACTGGTGGTCTAAAGGTCTGAATGTCTAAAGGTCTGATGGTCTAAAGGTCTGAAGGTCTAAAGGTCTGATGGTCTAAAGGTCTGATGGTCTAAAGGTCTAAAGGTCAAAAGGTCTGATGGTCTAAAGGTCTGAAGTTCTAAAGGTCTAAAGGTCTAGAGGTCTAAAGGTCTGATGGTCTAAAGGTCTAAAGGTCTGATGGTCTAAAGGTCTGATGGTCTAAAGGTCTAAAGGTCTAAAGGTCTGATGGTCTATAGGTCTAAAGGTCTGATGGTCTAAAGGTCTGATGGTCTAAAGGTCTGATGGTCTAAAGGTCTGATGGTCTATAGGTCTAAAGGTCTGATGGTCTAAAGGTCTGATGGTCTAAAGGTCTAAAGGTCTAAAGGTCTGAAGTTCTAAAGGTCTGATGGTCTAAAGGTCTGAAGGTCTGATGGTCTAAAGGTCTAAAGGTCTGATGGTCTAAAGGTCTAAAGGTCTGATGGTCTAAAGGTCTGATGGTCTAAAGGTCTAAAGATCTAAAGGTCTAAAGGTCTAAAGATCTGAAGGTCTAAAGGTCTGATATTCTAAAGGTCAAAAGGTCTGATGGTCTAAAGGTCTGATGGTCTAAAGGTCTGAAGGTCTAAAGGTCTAAAGGTCTGAAGGTCTAAAGGTCTGAAGGTCTAAAGGTCTAAAGGTCTGATGGTCTAAAGGTCTGAAGGTCTAAAGGTCTAAAGGTCTGATGGTCTAAAGGTCTGAAGTTCTAAAGGTCTGATGGTCTAAAGGTCTGATGGTCTAAAGGTCTAAAGGTCTGAAGTTCTAAAGGTCTGATGGTCTAAAGGTCAAAAGGTCTGATGGTCTAATGGTCTAAAGGTCTAAAGGACTGAAGGTCTAAAGGACTGATGGTCTGAAGGTCTAAAGGTCTGACGATGTGAATCTCATGACTTGTTTGTTCCTGGTTCAGGTGTCGGTGTTCTCAACCTGCCAACGTCTCAGATGAAGTCCAGCAGATGTGGACCAGCAGAAACGAGACCTCGGCAAGCATCCAGTGGGACGAGCTGACGGTGAAGGTCAGAAACTAGAAGTGCTGTTTGTCTCCGAGAGAACGGACCTTCATCGCCCTCTGAACCTGGTGAGTCTCTTTGTCTCCAGGACTGCCAGGACCTCCATGGGGACTTCCTGGGTCTGGCCTGCAGCCACAAAGGTCCCTTCATCCCCGACGTCCTCTTCTGGTCCGTCATCCTCTTCTTTGCTACCTTCTTCCTGTCCTCCTTCCTCAAAGAGTTCAAGACCATGAGATACTTCCCCACCAAGGTGCCTTCCTCTCAGTCGTTACTCATTCACTTCCTGAAGTTCTGCTCACCCATTTCCTTCTGAAGGAATCGCTTCTGAAGGGACTGACTTGGAGGATGTTCTCAGGGTTCTTACGGTCATGGAAGACCTGGAACAGTCATGGAGTTTAAAATGGTTATTTCCAGGCCTGGAAAAGTCCTTGAACCAAATAAAATCCCAAAAGTTTAGTAAAAGTCATGTAAATGTGTTATATTCATGTGTTCATGACGTTCATTTATGCTGAGTTTGAAATAATGAATATGCTTTTAAAAGAAAGACTCAAAATATAAGCAGGCATACATACAGGCATCTATATAAATGTTTATTCTTTTAATCAAACTATTGTCTCATTCATTTGTGTTTAAGGTTTACTGTATGCTTTGTATTCTCACTGTTAGTTTAAATACTACATTTACTCACTTTTTACTGTTTACACCCAGATTTCACTAAATGTTTGTAATGGACGTTTGGTTTAAAGTCATGGAAAAGATGCGTATGAATGCGTATGAATGCGTATGAACGCTGCGTTCTGTGTCTGCAGGTCCGGTCGTCCATCAGTGACTTCGCCGTCTTCCTGACCATCGTGGTCATGGTGTTGGTGGACTACCTGGTGGGCGTTCCTTCTCCCAAACTGGACGTCCCCGACCGCTTCCAGGTGACGGCGTGTTTGTGTTGATCAGCTGACCGGCAGCTCGTGGGTTCAGTGTCCACCGCTAAGGGACGGTCACGTGTCGGTGGCTCAGTGTGGCAACGGATCCGAGGTCAGAGGTCGCTGCCTATCAGCGGCTGGACTTTACATAACTCCTTCAGGTTCTAAAGGTTGCTGTTTCACATGAAGAATGGGAATGTTCTGTTACTCCTCTTCCTCAGTCCAGCCTATCAGTAATCATGGTTATAGGTTCACGTGGTGTTCAGTTTAAGTCAATAATCAGAATCACTGGCTGTTGTTCATTAATGTTCATCACGCTGTAGTTTATTATGATCCAATCACAATCAAATACTCTAGATGATCTTCAACCACGATTAAGTGAAATTGGACATTTTCTCATGTCAGGTGTGCCGTGAGAAAATGTCCAATTTCACGTAATCGGTCCCAAAAATTATTATTTAGTTGCTGCAAATAATGTTCCATTGTTGAGCGTCTGAGCTGCAATATAGTGGCTGGTCTAATAGTGAAATACTCTTCCATGCCAGCAGGGAGCGCAATAATCACCACATATGCTGTATGATGCTACAATGTGACATTTTGTAACTTTTGGCTTGTTGGTGTGGCTCAAAAAAGGTTGAAAAGCACTGCTCTAGAGAGCCAAACGTGGATTTGTCCGCCACTAGAAATAGTCCCTATTGGAGAATAATTCACCAGCTATACTCCGCCCACAAACATCTGTTATCATGCTCACTCACAAAGTATAAACCTAAGAGTGTAGCGCCCCCTAGGGCTGCGTGTGAGAAGCAAAGTGTGTCGTTGAAGTTGGTCTTCGTCCGCTCAGCCCACCTTCAGCACCCGCGGGTGGCTGATCTCCCCGCTGGGACCGAACCCCTGGTGGACGCTGCTGGCGGCCGCCGTCCCCGCCGTGCTCTGCACCATCCTCGTCTTCATGGACCAGCAGATCACCGCTGTCATCGTCAACCGGAAGGAGAACAAACTGAAGGTCAGGACGGACGGACGGCCGGCGCCGGAGCCGAGTGTCCGCCGGAGCGGCTCGCTGACGGACTCTTTGTGTTGCAGAAGGGCTGTGGCTACCACCTGGACCTGCTGGTGGTGGCGGTGATGCTGGCCGTCTGCTCCGTCATGGGCCTGCCGTGGTTCGTGGCGGCGACCGTCCTGTCCATCTCGCACGTCAACAGCCTGAAGCTGGAGTCGGACTGTGCAGCGCCGGGCGAGCGGCCGAGGTTTCTAGGCATCGTGGAGCAGAGGGTCACCGGCTTCCTGATCTTCGTCCTGATGGGCTGCTCCGTCTTCATGACCTCCGCCCTCAAGGTGAACGTCGCAGCGGAGATACGTCCGTCCTCGTGTCTAAGCGTCTTGATTGACTTCCTTCTGTCCTCCAGTTCATCCCGATGCCCGTCCTGTACGGAGTCTTCCTCTACATGGGCGTGTCCTCGCTCAAAGGCATTCAGGTCTGTCTCCGTGTCCCTCGTCTGTCCCGCTGCCACCACTCTGTGTCTCTGATGCCTCGTCCGTCTCCGTCTGTCTCCGTCTGTCTCCGTCCGTCTCCGTCCGTCTCCGTCTGTCTCCGTCCGTCTCCGTCTGTCTCCGTCTGTCTCCGTCCCGCAGCTGTTTGACCGCATCAAGCTGTTCGGCATGCCGGCCAAACACCAGCTGGACCTGATCTACCTTCGCTACGTGCCGCTGTGGAAGGTCCACGTCTTCACCGCGGTGCAGCTGTCCTGCCTCGTCGTCCTCTGGGCCATCAAGACCTCGGCCGCCGCCGTCGTCTTCCCCATGATGGTGAGCGGACGCAGAGGGGCCGGGTCTTGTTTCGGCGTCTCTCTGGGTCTAACCGGTCTCTTCTTGCAGGTTCTGGCTCTAGTGTTCATCCGGAAGCTTCTGGACTTCTGCTTCACCAAGAGAGAGCTGAGCTGGCTAGACGACCTGATCCCGGAGAGCAAGAAGAAGAGGGACGATGACAAGAAGAAGAAGGAGAAGGAGGTGAGCCTCAGGAACTTTAGTCTTTACCCCGTCCAGACTCTGCCTCTCTGACTGGTTCGTCTCTGCAGGATGCTCTGCGGATGCTGCAGGAGGAGGAGGACCTGATCAGGAACCTGAAGGAGGAGGAGGAGGTACCAATCAGGAACCTGAAGGGGGAGGAGAACCTGAAGGGAGAGGAGAACCCGATCAGGAACCTGAAGGAGGAGGAGAACCTGAAGGGAGAGGAGAACCCGATCAGGAACCTGAAGGGCCTGTGAGTCGGTATCATGGGAGCACTGAGCAGGACAGTTTTGTTGATTGGTGGGTTGGTTTGTTAGTTAGCTAGTTGGTTAGTTAGTTAGTTGGTGGATTAGTTAGTTAGTTAGGTAGGTAGGTGGTTAGTTAGTTAGTTAGTTAGTTAGTTAGTTAGGTAGGTAGGTGATTGGTTAGTTAGTTGGTGGGTTAGTTAGTTAGGTAGTTAGGTGGTTGGTTAGTTAGTTAGTTAGTTGCTGGGTGGGTTGGTTGGTTTGTTGGTTGTTTGGTTGATTAGTTAGCTATATAGCTAGTTAGTTGATTAGTTAGTGAATTATTTAGTTGGTTGGTTACTTGATGGTTACTTGATTGGGTGGGTTGGTTGGCTGGTTAGTTAGTTAGTTAGTCAGTTGGTTGGCTTGTTAGTGAGCCAGTCCAATAATTAGTTGGTTGGTTACTTGGTTGGTTAGTTGGTTGGTTGGTTGGTTGGTTGGGTGGGTGGGTGTGTTGGTTGGTTGGTTGGTTCGTTAGTCGGTTGGTTGGTTAAATGGGAGGTGGTTATAAACTGCAGTGATCAATGTGCAGAATTTGTATTTATAGATGAAAAAACTGATGAATAAATCAATAGGATGTTGTTGATGTTTTTGTTATTATCGTTATTGTGGATATCATTGTTGTTTTGTTGATAATGTTGTTGTTGTTCCAGCCAGGACCAGCTGCAGAGTATCCAGATCAACGTGGAGGATGAGGACGGCCGGAGCGTTGTGGATGCTGAGACGTCTCTATGATGGAGGACCAGGTCTTCGGTGATGAAGGACCAGGTCCTCTATGATGGAGGACCAGATCCTCTATGATGGAGGACCAGGTCTTCTGTGATGAAGGACCAGGTCCTCTATGATGGAGGACCAGGTCCTCTATGATGGAGGACCAGGTCCTCTGTGATGGAGGACCAGGTCTTCTATGATGGAGGACCAGGTCTTCTATGATGGAGGACCAGTTCCTCTATGATGGAGGACCAGGTCTTCTGTGATGGAGGACCAGGTCTTCTATGATGGAGGACCAGGTCCTCTATGATGGAGGACCAGGTCCTCTGTGATGGAGGACCAGGTCTTCTGTGATGGAGGACCAGGTCTTCTATGATGGAGGACCAGGTCCTCTATGATGGAGGACCAGTTCCTCTATGATGGAGGACCAGTTCCTCTATGATGGAGGACCAGTTCCTCTATGATGGAGGACCTGGTCCTCTATGATGGAGGACCTGGTCCTCTTGATGGAGGACCTGGTCCTCTGAGCTGAGTTCAAAGGTCAATCAGGCTTCACTCCTGAAGGTTTTATGTTCTCGTCGTTTGATGCTGAAACATAGAGACTTCCTCAGGTTTTTACTGCTGTGCTGTGATTGGCAGCTGAAGCACCAATCACAGCAGAGTAAAGTTAAATTTGATTGTTTTACTTTTTTTCTCCTGCTTTCATGAAACAGCAGGTTTTGACTTAATCTGTTCATAAATAATAAATGTGACCTGTTTATTAAAGTGATCAAACTGCAGAGTGAAACTCTTCTGTCACCTGTTCAATAATATAAATAATATAATACATAATTTATATTTTATATATTGTACACAATTCTCTCTTTCTATATATATATATAAATCATACATAAAATAATAAAATAAGAAGTGAGGCAGTATTTCCACACAGTCTCTTTATTTACTCCCCAGCTGTAATCAGTCATGTGACCTCTGAACTTGTCGACTTTGATCTCTTGAGTCAATGAATACGTTTTCAACAGATCACTGACATGTACTTCTACTGCAACATAGTACCGTGCATAAATACTACCTATAATACTTCATTATACATGAGATCCGTTTCAGACAAGGAGAACCTGATCCGGGCTCTGCAGACCTAATCCTGGATCTGCAGACCTGATCCGGGCTCTGCAGACCTGATCCTGGATCTGTTACAGCTCAGTGAACATGAAGAGCAGCATCGACAGCAGCAGAGTGACCGACAGGCCAGACCTCTGTGATCCACCTGAAACTACATGAAGTACTCTGATGAATTCACAGTACTATGAGTACTACTGTTAGTACTAATGATACGCGATGTGTCACGTGACCTTTAACCCTCAAAAACACCTCCGTTCTTATTTTACACCCATTTCTTTTATTTGTAAATTGTTTCATTGAGTAAAAAGTGTATTCTTTGAGTATCAGAGGAACTTACAAGTATAATGTAGCATGACATATTGGTCCTTGAGTACTTCAAAGGTACTCAAGTACAATGCAGGAGTGAATGTACATGAGGTTTTAAAGTTGTGATGACGTCATCGACTCACCGCCGGGCAGCAGTAGCTCCTCGGTGACGGCCAGAGAGCCGTTGTGCGGCGCCGGGTGGATCTGCAGCACTTTGCACATCAGAGGGTAAATGTGGATGCTGTCGAACGGCTCGGACAGGAAGTTCTTCTTGAAGTCGGGTCCGAAGGCCCTGAAGATGGTCTTCATGTCCATCTCTCCGCTGTGGTAGCCGTGGTCGCCTTTGTTCACGTAGACGATGAACCTCTGGGAGACAAACTGCGTCACAACCTGCATTCTGAACTTTGACCTCACTGACGACTGGTCCTAGGCCTGGGCGGTATGCCCATAAATTCATATCACGGTATTTTTTTTACAGTAAACGCATTCATTCATTGATGCCGAAAAGGACCACCGGTCAACTGAACAGCTGTTAGAGCGGTGAGCAGCTGTTTGTATGTTGACACATAGAGAGTGTTAGGAAGATAAACGTGGAGGGACTTAGGACCCAGGGGAATGTAGGTGGAAAAAAACAGGGTCTGTCTCTTCCTGCGACAAAGTTTCTTCTTGTTGTGATAGTGGCCGAGCTTTACCCAGCATGCAGTTCGGCGGTGTAATTTTATAAATGTACAATTATTAGTGTTACAAATTGTTTATTTCACAAACTGTTGTGTCGTGATGTTTTACCTGTTCATGAGTGTTAGTTGTGGGTCATTAATCGTTGTTATAAAGTTATCACCATGACTAAAGTTATAACCATGACTAAAGTTAGAACATGACTAAAGTTACAACATGACTAAAGTCACAACATGACTAAAGTTACAACCATGACTAAAGTTATAACCATGACTAAAGTTATAACATGACTAAACTTAGAACCATGACTAAAGTTACAACATGACTAAACTTACAACATGACTAAAGTTACAACAGGACTAAAGTTACAACCATGACTAAAGTTATAACCATGACTGAAGTTATAAGCATGACTAAACTTAGAACCATGACTAAAGTTATAACATGACTAAAGTTAGAACATGACTAAAGTTATAACCATGACTAAAGTTAGAACATGACTAAAGATAGAACCATGACTAAAGTTATAACATGACTAAAGTTAGAACCATGACTAAAGTTAGAACATGACTAAAGTTATAACATGACTAAAGTTAGAACATGACTAAAGTTACAACCATGACTAAAGTTACAACATGACTAAAGTTAGAACATGACTGAAGCTATAACCATGACTAAAGCTATAACCATGACTAAAGTTATAACATGACTAAAGTTAGAACCATGACTAAAGTTACAACATGACTAAAGTTAGAACATGACTAAAGTTATAACCATGACTAAAGTTATAACATGACTAAAGTTAGAACCATGACTAAAGTTAGAACATGACTAAAGTTATAACCATGACTAAAGTTATAACCATGACTAAAGTTATAACATGACTAAAGTTAGAACCATGACTAAAGTTATAACATGACTAAAGTTAGAACCATGACTACAGTTATAACATGACTAAAGTTAGAACCATGACTAAAGTTATAACCATGACTAAAGTTATAACATGACTAAAGTTAGGACCATGACTAAAGTTAGAACATGACTAAAGTTAGAACATGACTAAAGTTATAACCATGACTAAAGTTATAACCATGACTAAAGTTATAACATGACTAAAGTTAGAACCATGACTAAAGTTAAAACATGACTAAAGTTATAACATGACTAAAGTTAGAACCATGACTAAAGTTATAACCATGACTCAAGTTATAACCATGACTAAAGTTAGAACATGACTAAAGTTAGAACATGACTGAAGTTATAACCATGACTAAAGTTATAACCATGACTAAAGTTATAACATGACTAAAGTTAGAACCATGACTAAAGTTATAACATGACTAAAGTTAGAACATGACTAAAGTTAGAACCATGACTAAAGTTATAACATGACTAAAGTTAGAACCATGACTAAAGTTATAACATGACTAAAGTTAGAACCATGACTAAAGTTATAACCATGACTAAAGTTATAACATGACTAAAGTTAGAACCATGACTAAAGTTACAACATGACTAAAGTTAGAACATGACTAAAGTTATAACCATGACTAAAGTTATAACATGACTAAAGTTAGAACCATGACTAAAGTTAGAACATGACTAAAGTTATAACCATGACTAAAGTTATAACCATGACTAAAGTTATAACATGACTAAAGTTAGAACCATGACTAAAGTTATAACATGACTAAAGTTAGAACCATGACTACAGTTATAACATGACTAAAGTTAGAACCATGACTAAAGTTATAACCATGACTAAAGTTATAACATGACTAAAGTTAGGACCATGACTAAAGTTAGAACATGACTAAAGTTAGAACATGACTAAAGTTATAACCATGACTAAAGTTATAACCATGACTAAAGTTATAACATGACTAAAGTTATAACCATGACTAAAGTTATAACCATGACTAAAGTTATAACATGACTAAAGTTAGAACCATGACTAAAGTTATAACATGACTAAAGTTAGAACATGACTAAAGTTAGAACCATGACTAAAGTTATAACATGACTAAAGTTATAACATGACTAAAGTTACAACATGACTAAAGTTAGAACATGACTGAAGCTATAACCATGACTAAAGCTATAACCATGACTAAAGTTATAACATGACTAAAGTTAGAACCATGACTAAAGTTACAACATGACTAAAGTTAGAACATGACTAAAGTTATAACCATGACTAAAGTTATAACCATGACTAAAGTTATAACCATGACTAAAGTTAGAACATGACTAAAGTTATAACATGACTAAAGTTATAACCATGACGAAAGTTATAACCATGACTAAAGTTAGAACATGACTAAAGTTAGAACATGACTAAAGTTATAACCATGACTAAAGTTAGAACCATGACTAAAGTTAGAACCATGACTAAGGTTATAAGATGACTAAAGATAGAACCATGACTAAAGGTATAACATGACTAAAGTGATAACATGACTAAAGTTACAACCATGACTAAAGTTACAACATGACTAAAGTTATAACATGACTAAAGTTATAACCATGACTAAAGTTATAACATGACTAAAGTTAGAACATGACTAAAGTTACAACATGACTAAAGTTAGAACATGACTAAAGTTATAACCATGACTAAAGTTATAACATGACTAAAGTTAGAACCATGACTAAAGTTAGAACATGACTAAAGTTATAACATGACTAAAGTTAGAACCATGACTAAAGTTAGAACATGACTAAAGTTATAACCATGACTAAAGTTATAACCATGACTAAAGATAGAACATGACTAAAGTTAGAACCATGACTAAAGTTACAACATGACTAAAGTTATAACATGACTAAAGTTATAACCATGACTAAAGTTATAACCATGACTAAAGTTATAACATGACTAAAGTTATAACCATGACTAAAGTTACAACATGACTAAAGTTAGAACATGACTAAAGTTATAACCATGACTAAAGTTATAACATGACTAAAGTTAGAACATGACTAAAGTTATAACCATGACTAAAGTTAGAACATGACTAAAGTTAGAACCATGACTAAAGTTGTAACCATGACTAAAGTTAGAACATGACTAAATTTAGAACCATGACTAAAGTTACAACATGACTAAAGTTATAACCATGACTAAAGTTAGAACCATGACTAAAGTTAGAACATGACTAAAGTTATAACCATGACTAAAGTTAGAACATGACTAAAGTTAGAACATGACTAAAGTTATAACCATGACTAAAGTTACAACATGACTAAAGTTACAACATGACTAAAGTTACAACCATGACTAAAGTTATAACCATGACTAAAGTTTTAACATGACTAAAGTTAGAACCATGACTAAAGTTAGAACATGACTAAAGTTAGAACATGACTAAAGTTATAACCATGACTAAAGTTATAACCATGACTAAAGTTAGAACATGACTAAAGTTAGAACCATGACTAAAGTTACAACATGACTAAAGTTATAACATGACTAAAGTTATAACATGACTAAAGTTAGAACCATGACTAAAGTTATAACATGACTAAAGTTATAACATGACTAAAGTTATAACCATGACTAAAGTTAGAACATGACTAAAGTTAGAACCATGACTAAAGTTAGAACATGACTAAAGTTATAACATGACTAAAGTTAGAACCATGACTAAAGTTAGAACCATGACTAAAGTTATAACATGACTAAAGTTATAACATGACTAAAGTTAGAACCATGACTAAAGTTACAACATGACTAAAGTTAGAACCTTGACTAAAGTTATAACCATGACTAAAGTTATAACATGACTAAAGTTAGAACATGACTAAAGTTACAACATGACTAAAGTTAGAACATGACTAAAGTTATAACCATGACTAAAGTTATAACATGACTAAAGTTAGAACATGACTAAAGTTATAACCATGACTAAAGTTATAACATGACTAAAGTTAGAACCATGACTAAAGTTAGAACATGACTAAAGTTATAACATGACTAAAGTTATAACATGACTAAAGTTATAACATGACTAAAGTTAGAACCATGACTAAAGTTATAACATGACTAAAGTTAGAACCATGACTAAAGTTATAACATGACTAAAGTTAGAACCATGACTAAAGTTATAACCATGACTAAAGTTATAACATGACTAAAGTTAGAACCATGACTAAAGTTACAACATGACTAAAGTTACAACATGACTAAAGTTATAACCATGACTAAAGTTATAACATGACTAAAGTTACAACATGACTAAAGTTATAACCATGACTAAAGTTATAACATGACTAAAGTTAGAACCATGACTAAAGTTAGAACATGACTAAAGTTAGAACATGACTAAATTTAGAACCATGACTAAAGTTACAACATGACTAAAGTTATAACCATGACTAAAGTTAGAACCATGACTAAAGTTACAACATGACTAAAGTTAGAACCATGACTAAAGTTATAACATGACTAAAGTTATAACATGACTAAAGTTAGAACCATGACTAAAGTTACAACATGACTAAAGTTACAACATGACTAAAGTTACAACATGACTAAAGTTACAACATGACTAAAGTTACAACCATGACTAAAGTTATAACCATGACTAAAGTTATAACATGACTAAAGTTAGAGCCATGACTAAAGTTAGAACATGACTAAAGTTATAACATGACTAAAGTTAGAACCATGACTAAAGTTATAACATGACTAAAGTTAGAACCATGACTAAAGTTACAACATGACTAAAGTTACAACCATGACTAAAGTTATAACCATGACTAAAGTTATAACATGACTAAAGTTACAACCATGACTAAAGTTAGAACATGACTAAAGTTAGAACCATGACTAAAGTTAGAACATGACTAAAGTTAGAACATGACTAAAGTTAGAACCATGACTAAAGTTATAACATGACTAAAGTTATAACATGACTAAAGTTAGAACCATGACTAAAGTTATAACATGACTAAAGTTAGAACCATGACTAAAGTTATAACATGACTAAAGTTATAACCATGACTAAAGTTATAACCATGACTAAAGTTATAACATGACTAAAGTTAGAACCATGACTAAAGTTACAACATGACTAAAGTTACAACATGACTAAAGTTATAACCATGACTAAAGTTATAACATGACTAAAGTTAGAACATGACTAAAGTTGTAACCATGACTAAAGTTATAACATGACTAAAGTTAGAACCATGACTAAAGTTAGAACATGACAAAGTTAGAACATGACTAAATTTAGAACCATGACTAAAGTTACAACATGACTAAAGTTATAACCATGACTAAAGTTAGAACCATGACTAAAGTTACAACATGACTAAAGTTAGAACCATGACTAAAGTTATAACATGACTAAAGTTATAACATGACTAAAGTTAGAACCATGACTAAAGTTACAACATGACTAAAGTTACAACATGACTAAAGTTATAACCATGACTAAAGTTATAACCATGACTAAAGTTATAACATGACTAAAGTTAGAACCATGACTAAAGTTAGAACATGACTAAAGTTAGAACATGACTAAAGTTATAACCATGACTAAAGTTATAACCATGACTAAAGTTAGAACATGACTAAAGTTAGAACCATGACTAAAGTTACAACATGACTAAAGTTATAACATGACTAAAGTTATAACATGACTAAAGTTAGAACCATGACTAAAGTTATAACATGACTAAAGTTATAACATGACTAAAGTTAGAACCATGACTAAAGTTATAACATGACTAAAGTTATAACATGACTAAAGTTAGAACCATGACTAAAGTTATAACATGACTAAAGTTAGAACCATGACTAAAGTTATAACATGACTAAAGTTAGAACATGACTAAAGTTTGAACCATGACACATAAGTAGCTCAGACCGCTGCGCACTCAGCTGTGGAAAATAAATGTTGCTGCATGCCAAAGAGACAACATTCGTTACGGCTATGCACCGGTATGACGGGATATGAAAAATTCCTTCCGTATGGATACTTTAAACTGGTAACCGGTATACCGCACAGCCCTAACTGGTCCTAAAGCCCAGATAGACAGAATGAAACTCTGAATTGTTGGCGCGTCAGCGGGTTGAGGATCGAACTCACGGAGTTCAGGTTGAATCCCAGATCTGCGACGACCACGATGGGAGGAAGCCGCTCGCTCCTGGCGAGGTGGAAGCTCTCGGGAAGCTCGTCCTTCTTGTAGACCGTTAGGTTGGGCGCGTTGGACAGCGCGTCGAACACTTCCTGCTCCTTGCCGGGCCGCGGCGTCAGGATGCCAAACCCGCCGTAGTCCAGGATCTCGAAGCTGGCGAGCTTCAGTAGGTTGAGGTACCCGTTGAGGACGATCTCGTCCACCTGCGGCCGCTTCTTGACGGTTGTCATGCCGTGGTCCGAGGTGATGATGACGTTCAGGCTGTCGTTCAGGCTGTGCCGGCCGATGGCCTCCCTCAGGTAGCCGACGGTGCGGTCGATCTGGCGGACGATGCTTTTCCTGTCCGGGTGGTCCGGCCCCTTGGCGTGGCCCACGTTGTCCGGCTCGCCGTAGTACAGTGTCACCAGGTGGAAGTCCTCCTCGGAGAACCAGCGCATCACGGTGTCGACGTTTTGGCGCCATTCTGTCTCGTTGTCGTCTGGGTGACCCGATTCCTCCACGATCACGCGGTCGACCACCTGGCCTCTGTAGTTGGCCCCGCCCCCAGGGTAGTAGAAGGACGCCGTTTTCAGACCCTGAAACCAAGACCGGAAAAGAACACAAAGGTGACATCAAGGTGAAGTCTTTGTGTTCCAGTCACCTGGTGAATTTATATCCAATATTCTCTCTTTTAGCTCTTATATCTGTCTCTAAATACTCCACTATGTTTACCAGCAGGTAGAGAACCGAGTACCTGAACAGGTAGAGAACAGAGAACATGAACAGGTAGAGAACAGAGAACCTGAACAGGTAGAGAACAGAGAACATGAACAGGTAGAGAACAGAGAACATGAACAGGTAGAGAACAGAGAACATGAACAGGTAGAGAACAGAGAACATGAACAGGTAGAGAACAGAGAACATGAACAGGTAGTGTCAAGTCAAACGTGTTTAGACTTTCTAGCAGAAATAAGATAAATAGAAAGTAAAACATAAAATAGGAACGGAGAGGTGGGAAGTAAGCAAAGTAATTGAAAAACGGGGCGGAGCTTATAGACCGGAAATAACCACGGGGCGCACTTAAGAGGGCGGGGAGCAAACGCCGCGAAAAAAGAGAGTACGCAGCAGATGATCTGCGGCAATAACGGGGCATCGACAAGTCCGGAGAGGCAGCCGGTAAGAGGCAAATTCTGAACGCTGACTGACTGTTTGACTTTCACTTTCACCGCCAGTGCGGGAGCGTCAGCGACGTCATGGGGCTCCGCAGCGCGCTCACGTGTGCAGGGGTGAATTGTTTGGGACAGATATCGTTGGGGTTAAATGGTTGAGTTTGTCTTAGGTTGATTGTCTGGTGTCTCGTTATATTGTTTGCAATGTACATGTTGGTGGAAGCACAGCTGGGGATCTGTAGGTGGTGAAGGTAGGTTGTGTGCTTATGCAGAATGCACGGGTGCAAATTGGAAAGAGTGGTTTTCTTTGCTGGCATATTTGAAATGGGGGTTTTCTGTTTTCTCTGCAAAGGTTTTTCACCAATTTCGTTGCCATATGGCTCGAACGAAAATGACTGCAGTGGCTTGACTCCAAAATAAAAGGAGAAAGAAAAAGGAGAAAGTTGTCGTCATTCTGAGTGAAACCCAGTTTAAATCCGGGTAGATGCACCAATCCCTATCAAGTGGGGAGGCGGATAGGTCCAAAGCCAGAACTTGACAGGTAGAGAACAGAGAACCTGAACAGGTAGAGAACCTGAGCAGGTAGAGAACAGAGAACCTGAACAGGTAGAGAACCTGAGCAGGTAGAGAACAGAGAACCTGAGCAGGTAGAGAACAGAGTACCTGAGCAGGTAGAGAACAGAGAACCTGAGCAGGTAGAGAACAGAGAACCTGAGCAGGTAGAGAACAGAGAACCTGAGCAGGTAGAGAACAGAGTACCTGAGCAGGTAGAGAACAGAGAACCTGAGCAGGTAGAGAACAGAGAACCTGAACAGGTAGAGAACAGAGAACCTGAGCAGGTTGGTGATAATGAACAACAACAGGAATGTTGTGGGCCAGAATGAAAAGAACTCATTGTATGTTCATCTTTAACGGAGACTTCCCCACTTCATAAATTGGTTTCTTTAGAATATTGATTGAGCTTTAAGCGCTGCATTGGATTCAGTCGATTAGAATATCGTATTTTATTTTCTCATTTCTGGAGGTGCAGACGTGGCTCGTTCAGCTGAATAATAATAACTTCATGCATTCTGTTAGATCAACCAACATCAGTTCTGATCAAACTTTCTGTGTGACCTCATATGTTTGATGTTTTAATAACTTCAACAATCCTGTTTGGGTCTTTCTGGTCAGAGGAGTCTTCTTGTCTTCATGAAGCTCATCCTCTGATACAGGACCGGGGGCTCGAACCCCTCGTCCTCCCTCTCTGACTTGCTGTCTGCGGCTCTCAGCTCTCAGCCCATTGGTTCCTACTGAAGAGGGTTCTAGCCTCAGTACTCTAGTACTTTATACTTCCATCTGGTCTAAACTACTGTGATCATACGGTATCCACGTTGCTTCTCACCTGGTTCTGAGCTGTGATCCATATGGGCAGAACTCCGTTGTCCCACCACTCCGATCTGGTCAGAGTCTGCTTGTGAGGAACCTTCAGGTTGGTCTTGGCGTTGAACATCATGTTGTGGACGACTTCGTGATCCTCCACCCATCGGCCTGACAACGGGACAGCAAGCGTTTCTCTCGTTAGCAGGAAGTCCCGTAACGTTGCTGACGGCAATCAGCAGAAGTAAAAGTCACATGACTTCCTGTCTCCACCACTAAGTCCTGGGGAGGCCTTCTCCTTTAGACTCCTAGGATCCACCAGAGGGGCGTTCACTGACCTGGTTCATATATCAGACAACTAAACGCCGCTGTTAAATAACTGAGACTAGGACTACAGGGTACTGAGACTAGGACTACAGGGTACTGAGGCTAGGACTACAGGGTACTGAGGCTAGGACTACAGGGTACTGAGGCTAGGACTACAGGGTACTGAGGCTAGGACTACAGGGTACTGAGACTAGGACTACAGGGTACTGAGACTAGGACTACAGGGTACTGAGACTAGGACTACAGGGTACTGAGGCTAGGACTACAGGGTACTGAGACTAGGACTACAGGGTACTGAGACTAGGACTACAGGGTACTGAGGCTAGGACTACAGGGTACTGAGGCTAGGACTACAGGGTACTGAGACTAGGACTACAGGGTACTGAGACTAGGACTACAGGGTACTGAGGCTAGGACTACAGGGTACTGAGACTAGGACTACAGGGTACTGAGACTAGGACTACAGAGTACTGTGTAGTTCTAGCCTCAGTAGCACTAGCAGCACTAGCAGCAGCGGTTACCGGTGACGGTGGTGAAGTGAGACGGGCTGGTCATGGTGAGCATGGGCGGCGTCAGGTACTTGGCCTTGACGCCGTCCTGCAGCAGCCGGTCCAGGTGCGGCGTGTCCACGTCCTGGTCGTAGTCCCAGCGGAAGCCGTCGAAGGAGATCAGCAGCAGCCGGTTCCTCCGCGCTGCCTTGCTCAGCGGCGTGGCGGCGGCGGTGCTGACAAGCGCGGCGAGGAGGAGGAGGAGGTGCGTCTTCATCGTCTCTTCACCTGTGTGAGGCTCACCTGCAGCGCACCTCTTTAACCGGACTGATTACAGATCAGCTGAGCGCTCCAGACCTTCGACTGGTCCTATCAGGTGGACCCGGCTGATAGCGGCTCATTTACTGCCTCCGGTTTATTATGTTTATACAGGGTGACATTAACAGAGCTGAACGTTTTTAATACATAACCTGCCGTTTACATGTTCAATGACGTCGTGACAATAAATAACAACACGACACAATAAACAAAAAGGTCGTCAATCGACAAAAAACACTTGGAGGTCAAGGTCATCTCCGTGACGATTACAAGGTCAGCTCAAGGTCCGGTTGTCATGGAGACAACGGTTCTCGTCATGTGACCTCAGGAAATTAAAAGCTTTGTATTTATTTCCGATGCGTCGGCCTTCTGAGCACGAGGACGAAGTTCTCTCTGAGATGATGTCATGAACATGAATCATCATCAGTCACGTGTTGCTCCTCTATTACTGCAGCGGGAATCTACATATATATTATATATACATAATGTATATTATAGATAGAATATATTAATAATTGATATATATATTATTAATATATATATATCATTAATATATATGAATGATATATATATATATATATATTAATATATATAATTAATATATATATTAATTATATATATATATATATATATATATATATATATATATATATATATATATATATACATATATACATATATATATATACATATATATATACATATACATACATATACATATATATATATATATATACATATATATACATATACATATATATATATACATATACATATATATATATATACATATATATATACATATACGCATATATATATATATATATATATATACATATATATATATATATATATATATATATGTGTATATATATATATGTGTATATATATATATATATGTATATATGTGTGTATATATATATATATATGTGTGTATATATGTATATATGTATATATATATGTATATATATATATATGTGTGTATATATGTATATATGTATATATATATGTATATATATATATATGTGTGTGTGTATGTATGTATATATATATATGTGTATATGTATGTATGTATATGTATGTATGTATGTATGTATGTATATATATATATATATGTATATATGTATATATGTATATGTATATGTATATATGTATATATATAAATAATGTATAATACATATTATATATCACATATACTATTATAAAATGATTATATATTATTTTTATAAATAATACATATATGAAGACGGCTCTTATTTTGGTAAGAGAGAAATCCGGAAGCACTTAACCGAATGACTTCCGGGTCACGAGTCCTCCTGATCCCGTTAACGTTGGACAGAACGCCGTTGGTTTGTTCTCCAGGAGGTCTTCAGGTCCAGATCAAGGATTACATATTATTATCATAAGGATTACTTCATATTATTATCATAAGGATTACATCATATCTTCTGCTGCATGAGGACCTGAAGGTCTGACGCGAACCCGGAAGCGGTAAGAAGACCACGTGACCTCTGCTGTGCTCTAGGAGGACACATACGGTGTACATGCACACGTTATATACATGATATACATGTACACGTTATACACATTATATACATGTACACGTTACAGTACACAAGGTGTACATGTACACGTTGTATACATTATATACATGTACACGTTATACACATTATATACATGTACACGTTACTGTACACAAAGTGTACGTGTACACTTTGTGTACATTATATACGTGTACACGTTATATACATTATATACATGTACACGTTATACACATTATATACATGTACACGTTACAGTACACAAGGTGTACATGTACACGTTGTATACATTATATACATGCACACGTTATATACATTATATACATGTACACGTTATACACATTATATACATGTACACGTTATATACATTATATACATGTACACGTTATACACATTATATACATGTACACGTTACAGTACACAAAGTGTACGTGTACACGTTATATACATTATATACGTGTACACGTTATATACATTATATACATGTACACGTTATACACATTATATACATGTACACGTTGTATACATTATATACATGCACACGTTATATACATGTACACGTTATACACATTATATACATGTACACGTTATACACATTATATACATGTACACGTTATATACATTATATACATGTACACGTTATACACATTATATACATGTACACGTTACAGTACACAAAGTGTACGTGTACACGTTATATACATTATATACGTGTACACGTTATATACATTATATACATGTACACGTTATACACATTATATACATGTACACGTTGTATACATTATATACATGCACACGTTATACACATTATATACATGTACACGTTACAGTACACAAGGTGTACATGTACACGTTGTATACATTATATACATGTACACGTTATATACATGATATACATGTACACGTTATACACATTATATACATGTACACGTTGTATACATTATATACATGCACACGTTATATACATTATATACATGTACACGTTATACACATTATATACATGTACACGTTATATACATTATATACATGCACACGTTGTATACATTATATACATGTACACGTTGTATACATTATATACGTGTACACGTTGTATACATTATATACGTGTACACGTTATATACATTATATACGTGTACACGTTATACACATTATATACGTGTACACGTTATACACATTATATACATGTACACGCTATATACGTGTACACGTTATACACATTATATACATGTACACGCTATATACATGTACACGCTATATACGTGTACACGTTATACACATTATATACATGTACACGCTATATACATGTACACGTTATACACATTATATACATGTACACGCTATATACGTGTACACGTTATACACATTATATACATGTACACGCTATATACATGTACACGTTATACACATTATATACATGTACACGTTATACACATTATATACATGTACACGTTACAGTACACAAGGTGTACATGTACACGTTATATACATTATATACATGTACATGTTACAGTACACATGATGCACATTACAGTACACATGTATTTACACTAGGTGTGTTTACATGTATTTACACTAGGTGTGTGTGTTTACATGTATTTACACTAGCTGTGTTTACATGTATTTACACTAGCTGTGTTTACATGTATTTACACTAGGTGTGTGTGTGTTTACATGTTTCATAACTAGTGTTTCTTCTTCATGTCCTCTGGTTTGATTCAGACATGTCTTCACTGTGGAGCTTGAGACCGGCGCTGACATCACTGCTGCAAGGTGAGTTTACCAGAGTCCCACGATACGATATTATCACGATGCTTAAGTCACATTACGATATTATCACAATACTTAAGTTACGATACGATATTATCACGATGCTTAAGTTACGATACGATATTATCACGATGCTTGAGTCACATTACGATATTATCACAATACTTAAGTTACGATATGATATTATCACGATGCTTAACTTACGATACGATATTATCACGATGCTTAAGTTACGATACGATATTATCACAATACTTAAGTCACGATACGATATTATCACGATGCTTAAGTCACATTACGATATAATCACAATGCTTAAGTTACATTTCGATATTCTCACGATGCTTAAGTCACATTACGATATTATCACGATGCTTAAGTCACATTTCGATATTCTCACGATGCTTAAGTCACATTACGATATTATCACGATGCTTAAGTCACATTACGATATTATCACAATACTTAAGTCACATTACGATATTATCACGATGCTTAAGTTACGATACGATGTTATCACAATACTTAAGTTACGATACGATAATATCACAATGCTTAAGTTACGATACGATATTATCACGATGCTTAAGTCACATTACGATATTATCACAATACTTAAGTCACGATACGATATTATCACAATGCTTAAGTTACGATACGATATTATCACGATGCTTAAGTCACATTACGATATTATCACAATACATAAGTCACATTACGATATTATCACGATGCTTAAGTTACGATACGATATTATCACAATACTTAAGTTACGATACGATATTATCACAATGCTTCAGTTACGATACGATATTATCACAATACTTAAGTTACGATACGATATTATCACAATACTTAAGTTACGATACGATATTATCACAATGCTTAAGTTACGATACGATATTATCACGATGCTTAAGTTACGATACGATATTATCACGATGCTTAAGTTACGATACGATATTATCACAATACTTAAGTTACGATACGATATTATCACAATACTTAAGTTACGATACGATATTATCACAATGCTTAAGTTACGATACGATATTATCACGATGCTTAAGTTACGATACGATATTATCACAATACTTAAGTCACATTACGATATTATCACGATGCTTAAGTTACGATATTATCACAATACTTAAGTTACGATACGATATTATCACGATGCTTAAGTCATATTACGGTATTATCACAATACTTAAGTCACATTGCGATATTATCACGATGCTTAAGTTACGATACGATATTATCACGATGCTTAAGTTACGATACAATGTTATTGTGACTAAAACCTGAATCCTCAGAAACAAAATTGAAGAGATTGAGACGCTTTCTGTTCCTTCTGGTCTCTGCAGCGTCCCAGCATGCATCTGCCTGGACGGGTCCCGTCCTCTCCAGGACCATGGCCACCCTCAACCAGATGCACCGCCAGGGGAAACCCAAACCGCCTCCCAAGTCCGTCGGCGCCACGTTCGGCCGGCCGCAGCTGAAGGCGGTGGTCCTGAAGACCATGATTCGGAAGCCCAAGAAGCCCAACTCCGCCAACAGGAAGTGCGCTCGCGTGCGCCTGTCCAACGGGAAGGAGGCGGTGGCCTTCATCCCCGGGGAGGGACACAACCTGCAGGAGCACAACGTTGTGCTGGTGGAGGGGGGGCGGACGCAGGACCTCCCCGGGGTCAAGCTCAAGGTCGTGAGAGGCAAATATGACTGTGCTCACGTGGTGAAGAAGAAACAGTAGAGATGGTCATCAACACACCATAAATAAATACATCAACACACCTGCGTGTGATCGGAGACGTCACCACATGGACTACAGTATGGAGACGCTCTTCGTGCTGAAGGTCAAGCGGAGGTCACATCGTGGATCAAGGCCCAACGTGTACTTATACTGTCATGCTTCATGTTCCTGAATAAAGTCATCGATCCATGAAGCTGTTTCTGGTTTTGATATAGGATATGAAGTTATATATTAATATTTTGCATATAATTTATTTTGTATTTATATATACATATATATAAATATATTAACTGGTAAACAGTCATGAATAAGTACATATATAAAATATATCTTAACGTACATAGAAAACAATGTTGTTGTAGCTCAGCTTCCGGCCAGCAGCGGCAGCACCGAGCGTGACGTGAGCAGCTGCTACCCACAATGCTGAGCGAGGAAGACGTGCTGGGTGAGTTCACCTGCGCGTCCCGGCGGTCAGGTCGTGTCCCGCGTCCTGTCCCTGCAGCCTGACTCCCCTGCCGGCCTGCCGAGGCAGGTCGTCCCGAGGCCGGGTTCTGGTTCCGGTCCGGACCGGAAGACCACAGGTGTCGCTCATGGCGGCGTAGCGGCGTTCAGGACGTGAGTCCCGGTTCCGTCCTTCAGACTGACTGCTGGGTCTTCTTCTGACGGCCTGGTACCCCGTCCCGAGACCCGGTACGTGTTCTGTGTGATTCCGTGAACGTTAAGGCTTTAGTTTACGGTGAGCGAGCTAGCTTCAGTGTTAGCTTCAGCGCTAGCTTCGGTTAGCTCGTATATATAAATATAAATAAATAATATAATGTATATTTATCTATATCTATATATATATATATATATATATATATATATATATATATATAGAGAGAGGTATATTATATATGTATATTTAAATATATGTATATTATATAAATATATATGTATATATAAATATATGTATGTGTATATATATATATATATATATATATACACGTGTGTGCGTATACACTCACCTAAAGGATTATTAGGAACACCATACTAATACTGTGTTTGACGCCCTTTCGCCTTCAGAACTGCCTTAATTCTACGTGGCATTGATTCAACAAGGTGCTGAAAGCATTCTTTAGAAATGATTGGAGCTTTGTGACATGGTGCATTATCCTGCTGGAAGTAGCCATCAGAGGATGGTACATGGTGGGTACATGGTGGGTACATGGTGGGTACATGGTGGGTACATGGTGGGTACCCACCATGTACCCACCATGTACCCACCATGTACCCATGAAATGGTTGTGCGTGAAAATCTCAGTAACTGAGCAGATTGTGAAATACTCAGACCGGCCCGTCTGGCACCAACAACCATGCCACGCTCAAAATTGCTTAAATCACCTTTCTTTCCCATTCTGACATTCAGTTTGTTGCTAACCTTAAAGATGAATGTTAAAGACCAGCAATTGATTAACTTCATACAAAAGAAATCAGTATTTTGATCTTGTTCAGTTCAGTTGTTCTTACTCAGAGAAAAGTCCAGTATGTGTTGTCTTGAACAAGAGCACTGAAGTCTGGTTGGATGAGGTGGAGATGTGAAGGACAGCTGACGGGTATCTCAGCGCCGGCTTTGCAAGATTAATGTTCATCTGGATTTGGACACTGCAGCGCGAGGCTCCTGTGAGCGCTCTGTGCTCGCTGAGGACAGAAACTACAGAACAAGACGTGCTTCAGTCTGTTGGCAACAAGCCGGTCTGTGAGGCTGCGGAAGAGCGCGCGCATCCGTAAATCTCCTTCAGAGTAAAAGCAGTGCTGTTGTATTTTTCTTTTTTGATTGACCTCGCGCGGGCCGGGCTGAGAGCTGTAAGATGCCCAGGTCTGAACTACGACGTCTGGGAGAGATTAAAGTGCAGCACCTGTGAGCGGCAGCATGAAGCCCCTCCAATGCACAAAAACCAAAAAAAGTGTTAACGCATGATCAAATAATTAACGCCGTTAATAGTTTGCTGCGTTAACTTGCCCAGCCCTATATGTATATATATTTTAGAGGCTCTAATTATTGTGATCTACATCACTACCTTTTGTGATCAACGTGTTGGGCTTTCCTGTTAGCAAGTCTTTATTAAATGTTTAGTTGTGACAATAATAATTAGTTAATAATGAAAAGCTCAGTTGAATAAAAACAGTACTTGTTGTTAACTGTACTGCATCGTACTGCTTATACTCAAGGAACATTATTATATTTATTTATTTATATTATTATAGAAACAGTATTTTTACAGTGTGGTAGTAGTACTTTTACTGAAACAGAGTATTTTTACAGTGTGGTATTTGTACTACCTTTGTATTCCCTCTGTCTTGTCTCACAGGCTTTGGAGAGAAGGAGCAGACTATGAGATGAATTCAGTGGAAGTGGAAACAGACCAGGAGGAAGAGGAAGAGGCGTGTCCTCATGGGGCCGCTGAAGGTCAGAGGTCAACTCAATGTCAAACGTTAAAAACTGTTTTCATGTGAATGTAGTTTTTACTCTTTGATCAAATGAAACCTGTAATATGATCAATACTCATATTGATGAGGCCACATCTGATCAATACTCATATTGATGAGGCCACATCTGATCAATACTCATATTGATGAGGCCACATCTGATCAATACTCATATTGATGAGGCCACATCTGATCAGGAGTCCATCAAAGGGTTACACAGCCCTGCGTCTTGTCTACAGGAGCAGCAGCCCTGAAGCGGCCCGCTCGTCACAGCTGTTTGGAATGCGGCCGCATGTTCTCCCGGCCGTCCCGGCTGGCCGACCACGTGAGCATGCACGCCGGCGTGAAGCCGTACGGCTGCTCCGTGTGCGGCCAGCGCTTCACCAGGAAGGCCAGCGCGGCCACGCACCAGCGCCTCCACACTGAGGGGCAGGACCAGCGCCTCCACACTGAGGGGCAGGACCAGCGCCTCCACACTGAGGGGCAGGACCAGCGCCTCCACACTGAGGGGCAGGACCAGCGCCTCCACACTGAGGGGCAGGACCAGCGCCTCCACACTGAGGGGCAGGACCAGCGCCTCCACACTGAGGGGCAGGACCAGCGCCTCCACACTGAGGGGCAGGACCAGCGCCTCCACACTGAGGGGCAGGCCAGCGCGGCCATGCACTGCACCGAGAGCGTCAACCGGCCAGACCTGCTGAGGGGGCACCTGCAGACGCAAACTGAGGGCAAAGAGGTGAGTCACACCAAGGCGCACTGTGATTGGTCAGACGGGATCAGGTGACCCTCCTCCGCCACAACCAGGAGACCACTTCCTGTTCTTGAGGGTCTTAAAGCTGCAGGAGGGTTTGGTTCTGTCCCTGTCACATCGTAGAGGGTTTGAGTCCCTCAGACATGTTGACCCTCCATGAACCCTTCAGTAAGTCAGCATCAGACTTAATGAACCCGGTCTCTGAGCAGAAAGGACCAGGAGACACTCGGATCCACTACGGAGGACCTGATGAGACCAGATCCACTTTTATCTAGAATGTATTCATAATTATAAGAGATGTATATTATAATATATACCGGTCCTGGTGCTGCAGGGATCAGCCGTCCCGCGAGCTGAACCTCATATCGTCAGCGTATCTTTTTAAGTCGGCTGATTCTTGACAAAGCGACCACAGATTTGACGCTTAAACAACTGACTTCTCGCCTGAAAACCTCCTATAATTACATTCTGTGACTCAACAGTATTGTTGAGTCACATGACACACAAGTCCACGAGGACACAACGCATATTGAGAAACGGCCATTTTGTCTTCTTGTCTCCAGGACTCAGAGGACCTTTCTACCAGACCTCCACCTGTGGACCAGGACGGCCCTCCACCTGGTAACCACGGGGACCAGGAGGACGTCAGCGGTTTGATAAACTCTGACGGAGAGGAAGAGGACTGGAGACCTCCGAGTGAGTGCTGATCCCTAGTCCGGTTTCCAGGACCCCAGTAGTCCTGCTCCTCCTGAACCCGAGGGGCGGAGCCTCCTGTCCAGTGGTGTGATACCCAATAGTTCAGCACTCTATGGGCACTGCTCCTGACCCCCATGCCAAGACCCCGATATATGATTTAGTACATAATATATGATTTAGTATATAATATTTACAATGTAATATGTGATTTACTATAATTTATGTGTAACGTGTGTGTGTGGCAGAACAAGATGGCGGCTCAGAGGCCGACGGGAAGAAGAAGCACTGCTGCCCCGTTTGTGGCCGCGACTGCTTCAAGGCGTCGGGGCTGCAGAAGCACCTGAGGGTCCACTCCGGAGAACGTCCCTTCCAGTGCCCCACCTGCAGCAAGACCTTCACCCAGCAGGTCCACATGACGGAGCACCGCAGAACCCACAGCGGGGAGAAGCCCTTCAGCTGCGGTCGCTGCGGCAAGAGCTTCACGTTCTCCAGCGCGCTGCGCCGGCACCAGAAGGTCCACAGCGAGGCCCGGCCCTTCAGGTGCCCCGACTGCCTCAAGACCTTCAAGCGGCACAGCTCCCTGAAGACCCACCAGCTCGCGCACTCGGGGGTTCGGTTCCCGTGTCCGCTGTGCAGCAAGAGCTTCAGCCGCGCGCTGGAGCTCAGCTACCACGTGGACGTGCACGCCGCCACACGGCCGTACTTCTGCACCCTGTGCCAGAAGGACCTGAGCGGGGCCCGCCACTTCAGCAAGCACATGAAGAAGCACCAGGAGGGTTCCTCTGACCCGCAGAACCCCATCTTCAGCAAGCACATGAAGAAGCACCAGGAGGGTTCCTCTGACCCGCAGAACCCCATCTTCAGCAAGTGCATGAAGAAGCCCCAGGAGGGTTCCTCTGACACGGAGAACCCAGAGGTCTGACTGGGAGTCTGCTGAGCAGAGAACCAACAGGAGGTGAACCAGAGACGGAGCTGCTATCAGGACGTTGTTAGCCTAGCTTAGCATAAAGACTGTCCACAGGAAGGTGCCTTGATCAAGGACACGTGGAGGTCAGACTGAGTTCTGTTTTCAAGTCACTGACATCACTGAGTCTCACGTGTAACCGATATATTTAATGTCTTCAGACCAGTTAGTTCATTCAGTTCATCATGTGATGTAGGAATGTCAATGTTTAACCGGGGCTTCTGGCGCCCCCTGTGGACTAGAGGGGTCCTGGCGCCCCCTGTGGACTAGAGGGCTTCTGGCGCCCCCTGTGGACTAGAGGGGTCCTGGCGCCCCCTGTGGACTAGAGGGCTTCTGGCGCCCCCTGTGGACTAGAGGGCTTCTGGCGCCCCCTGTGGACTAGAGGGGTCCTGGCGCCCCCTGTGGACTAGAGGGCTTCTGGCGCCCCCTGTGGACTAGAGGGCTTCTGGCGCCCCCTGTGGACTAGAGGGGTCCTGGCGCCCCCTGTGGACTAGAGGGCTTCTGGCGCCCCCTGTGGACTAGAGGGCTTCTGGCGCCCCCTGTGGACTAGAGGGCTTCTGGCGCCCCCTGTGGACTAGAGGGCTTCTGGCGCCCCCTGTGGACTAGAGGGGTCCACTGCCTGTAAGCCAGGTGGGGCTCAGGTTCCTAAAAAATAAATGTTTGAATAATTCTGTGTAAAATATAATAAATTAAATGTAATAAAACCGACTGAACACGTGTCCTTTCTTTACGTTTCTATGGTAACTGTTTAAAGTCACGTTGCTATGAATTGTGGGACTCAAGAGACTCGAACACTCATTAATAAAGTAATATATGAACATATTTATATTAATAAAGTAATATATGAACATGTTTATGTGAAAGTAATATATGAACATGTTTATGTTAAAGTAATATGAATGAATAATGAATGAATGAATACTTTATTAATCCCCAAGGGGAACATTTTTTGCCGTCATCAGTAGACACACAAGATAAAAGATCAAATATATAAAGAAGCAACAGGGATGAGAGATATATACAAATTAAAATAAAGTTATGTATATATATATATATAATAGAATAAAATAGAATAGAATACAACTAACTGGAATGAAATATATTTATATTTACAGCTGAAGAGTGTATTCATTAATTAAGTAAATAAGTAAACTAGATAAACAGAGTGCACAGTGCAAAATATATATGTTACAGTGATGAATTAATCCACAGAGGAACTAGCAGGCGGTGACTTGTTGTAAAGCCGTATAGCTGACGGCAGGAATGTTCTCCTGTACGGTCCTTGGTGCAGCGGAGCATGAGGAACCTGTTGGAGAAAGTGCTCCTCTGGCCCTGCAGCAGGTGGTAGAGAGGGTGGTTATATATATATATATATATATATACATATATATATATATATATATGGCCCTGCAGCAGGTGGTAGAGAGGGTGGTTATATATATATATATATATATATATATATATATATATATGGCCCTGCAGCAGGTGGTAGAGAGGGTGGTTATATATATATATATATATATATATATATATATATATATATATATATATATATATATATATATGGCCCTGCAGCAGGTGGTAGAGAGGGTGGTTATATATATATATATATATATATATATATATATATATATATATATATATATATATATATGGCCCTGCAGCAGGTGGTAGAGAGGGTGGTTATATATATATATATATATATATATATATATATATATATATATATATATATATATATGGCCCTGCAGCAGGTGGTAGAGAGGGTGGTTATATATATATATATATATATATATATATATATATATATATATATATATGGCCCTGCAGCAGGTGGTAGAGAGGGTGGTTATATATATATATATATATATATATATATATATATATATATATATATATATATGGCCCTGCAGCAGGTGGTAGAGAGGGTGGTTATATATATATATATATATATATATATATATATATATATATATATATATATATATATATATATATGGCCCTGCAGCAGGTGGTAGAGAGGGTGGTTATATATATATATATATATATATATATATATATATATATATATATATATATATATATATATATATGGCCCTGCAGCAGGTGGTAGAGAGGGTGGTTATATATATATATATATATATATATATATATATATATGGCCCTGCAGCAGGTGGTAGAGAGGGTGGTTATATATATATATATATATATATATATATATATATATATATATATATATATATATATATATATATATGGCCCTGCAGCAGGTGGTAGAGAGGGTGGTTATATATATATATATATATATATATATATATATATATATATATATATATATATATATATATATATATATATGGCCCTGCAGCAGGTGGTAGAGAGGGTCGTCCAGGTTGTCCAATATGGACAGTAGTTTCTTCAGCGTCCTCCTCTCCACCACCTGCTCCAGAAACTCCTGCTTGCAGCCGATGATGGAGCCTTCTTCACTAGCTTGTTAAGTCTGTTGGTGTCACCGGCTCCAATGCTGCTCCCCAGCAGACGATGGAGAAGTACAGGGCGCTGGACACCACCGACTGGTAGAACATCTCCAGCATCTTCTGCACACATTGAAGGATCCAAGCTTCCTCAGGAAAAAGAGTCGACTCATCCCCTTCTTGTACACAGCGTTGATGTTGGCCTTCCAGTTCAGTCGGCTGTCGATGGAAACACCTGGTACCTGTACTCCTCCTCCATGTGATGAGACACCAGGTACCTGTACTCCTCCATGTGATGAGACACCAGGTACCTGTACTCCTCCATGTGATGAGACACCAGGTACCTGTACTCCTCCTCCAGGTGATGAGACACCAGGTACCTGTACTCCTCCATGTGATGAGACACCAGGTACCTGTACTCCTCCACCATGTGATGAGACACCAGGTACCTGTACTCCTCCACCAGGTGATGAGACACCAGGTACCTGTACTCCTCCATGTGATGAGACACCAGGTACCTGTACTCCTCCACTATGTCCACGTCCTCTCCCAGAACACTCAGAGGTCTAGGAGCCGTCGTCTTCCTCCTGAAGTCCACCACCATCTCTCTGGTCTTGGCCACGTTCAGAAGCAGGTGATTCTCTCCGGTCCACTCCACAAAGTCACTCACCACTGCCCTGTCCTCCTCCTCCCGTCCATCCCTAATACACCCGGCCACTGCAGAGTCATCAGAGAACTTCTGCAGATGGCATGACTGTGTGTTGTACTGGAAGTCAGTGGTGTACAGGGTGAACAGGAAGGGAGACAGAACAGTTCCCTGTGGGGCTCCAGCATCACCGACCACCGTCCCAGACAGCACACGGCCCATTCTGACACACTGTGGTCTGCCTGTGAGGTAGTCAGTGATCCAGAAGATGGTGGACGAGTCTACCCCCACCACCCGCAGTATAATAAAGTAATATATGAACATGTTTATATTAATAAAATAATATATGAACATGTTTATATTAATAAAGTAATATATGAACATGTTTATGTTAATAAAGTAATATATGAACATGTTTATGTTAATAAAGTAATATATGAACATGTTTGTATTAATACAGTAATATATGAACATGTTTGTATTAATAAAGTAATATATGAACATGTTTGTATTAATACAGTAATATATGAACATGTTTGTATTAATACAGTAATATATGAACATGTTTATGTTAATAAAGTAATATATGAACATGTTTATGTTAATAAAGTAATATATGAACATGTTTATATTAATACAGTAATATATGAACATGTTTATGTTAATAAAGTAATATATGAACAT